>NC_060144.1:534373255-534676286 GCF_021461385.2 Schistocerca piceifrons | reverse complement strand
AAATAATAAATTCACTCAAAAGTAAAAGCTCGCATGGAACTGACAGCATTTTCAACAGAGTGCTAAAAGCTTGTTACCATCAGATAAATAGGATTCTCAGCCACATATGTAATAGCTCACTGAAACAGGGCATTGTTCCAGATAGACTGAAATATGCTGCTGTTAAACAATTACATAAAAAAGGAAATAGGTGTGGTGCTAACGTCTACACTCAATCTCACCTCTAACAGTTTTATCCAAAATTCTTGAAAAAGTACTGTGCACAAGAGTAGCTTCACATGTTTGAAAAACGGAGTACTAATGAAATGTCAGTTTGGTTTTCAGAAAGGCTGTGCAACAGTAAATGCTATATATGCTTTCACTGATCAAATATTAAATACTGTGAACCAGCGATTGGCATTTTTTGTTATCTCTAAAAGTCTTCTAACTGTGTGAACCACAAAATTCTTCCAGATAACCTTAAGTATTGTGGTATGAATATGACAGTGCGCAAATGGTTTAGTTAAAATTGAACTGGAAGAATACAGAAGGTTGAAATTAACGGTGCAGGTAGTCTGTAAAAATCAGCAGAGTGCACTGTATATACTCAGCATATACAGTTCTGTACAGTAAATGGTATAACACCACTGATAAATATAGACTTTGAACAGAAGTCTGTTGCTAAAGTAGATTATTCAAAATCTCTGGATGCTGTTCGGGTTATTGCAAATTTTGGTGATAGACGTATCAGTAAATTAGCCTACTACGCCTATTTTCATTCATTGCCTTCATGTGGCATCATATTTTGGTGTAATTCATCATTAAGAAAAAAAGTATCCGTTCCACAAAAGCGTGTAATCAGAATAATTGCTGGAGCCCACCCAGGATCAAATGGTTCAAATGGCTCTAAGCACTATGGGACTTAACATCTGAGGCCATCAGTCCCCTAGACTTAGAACTACCTAAACCTTAGGACATCACACACACCCATGCCCGAAGCAGGATTCGAACCTGTGACCGTAGCAGCAGTGCGGTTCCGGACTGAAGCGCCTACAATCGCTCGACCACAGTGGCCGGCCACCCGGGATCACCTTGCAGGTATTTGTATAAGGAACTTGGGACATCTTTGCTATACATATATTCACTTACGAAATTTTTTTGGTGATCTTCACTATTCTGGGTTAAACCTGAGTTCGGCACAGAAAGTGCTGAATTATGCTGCCGCAAAAGCCTTTAGTCATTTACCAAATAGTATTAACAGCCTGACAGATAACCAACCAGCATTTAAAAACAAATTAAATGTATTTCTCGATGAAAACTCGTTCTACTCAATAGATGAATTTTTTGATATGAAGTAGTAATTGTAAAAAAAAAAAAAAAAAAGAAAATTACCTGATGTACAGCAATGCCTCTGCGACGTCTATGTTACCGTCATCGCTGGCGGCGCAGTGTACCTGTGTATCGGAGCTTAAAAGCAATTGATATTGACTTGGCTGGACAATTTAATAAACAGCAATTAATTGGAGGTCGCAAGGTGTTTCGTGGACTGCATCTGAACTTCACTTGTGATGTGCAACAGTGTTTGGAGGCAGTACACGGCTGACACTGGTTGTTGTTTGGGGCAATCATGCAGATTATGGTGGCCTTGAAGCATTTCCAGATGCCAATATTATTACATGGAAGACTTGAAGTATTGCTGAGATTACTGGACTGTTGGCTAAACAGCCTTATGGTACTCTTGTTGCTAGTATGCCTTTTCTTTTGTCTACTAGTAGAAAGAAGAAGTTGAATGCCGATGAGTACCTGTTTATATGGGCTAAAGTCGGCAATGGTAACTGTAAAATAAAGATCAATGGTGACTGTATGTTGTATTATAGACAATAAACTTCCTTATCTCCTTTCCTTATCTCCTTTTTTAAAAAAATATTATCATATATGTAGTGTGGACTTGGTTTCGTGCTAGGCAGCACGTGACTTGAACTGCATGTAATATCTCTGACAGAGTATTTTATCTGTGGTGCCAAGCTCTTTGGCCAACATGGCTGTGCGCCTGGCGGCGGCCATGTTTCCACGGGCCTTAGTACAGAAAACTTATGTTAAACTGACATGTTCCACATTATTACGAAATTTCATAGTCATGATCTATGGCGCAAGTATTAATGTAATGTAATGTACCACTCTGGTGTCAGTACATATTAACGTACCAATGATCACAATATCTGTACCTATACCCCTACCACCTAGCTGACTTATTTAGAAATATTACATAAATTGAAGGTGGAGGGGGGAGAAAGGAAAGTAAACGAAATGGACTATTCATGTGAACTGTATCGGAACTTAAGCCAGAATCAGCGGCGAAGAGTGAAAACGTGTGCTGGACTGGGGCTCGAACCCGGGATTTCCTACTTACTAGGAAGTTGCTTTAACCGAATGCTCCAACCGCTCGCAGTTTTTATCGCAATTGCGCGGGCTGTCTCTGCACGCCTCTCGGCCGACCCAGACTTTATCCACAGTCCCTGCCTGTGTGTTCCACGCTCACCGCTCTCAGATTCCCACCCTGTGCATCTCCACTGAAGGTGGTGGATTCATGGGCCACCGAGGTGAATCAATTACATGAATGCGTGGTGTCTGTTCTTTCGGAAATGTCCGAAAGAAAAACACACCAAGTATTCATATTATTTAGAAACACCAGCATTCAAATATCCTTATTCACAAGCACTTGCACACCACTTACCTCACAAGTGAACATGAACACCCCGTAACAGTGCACAGTGCAGTATATAAATTTCAGTGTAACAGTTGCTCTGCGGTTTACTTAGGCGAAACAGGGAGAACTTACCACACATGTTACCTAGAACACACTGATCTACATCTACATCTACATCCATACTCCGCAAGCCACCTGGCGGTATGTGGCAGGGGGTACTTTGAGTACCTCTATCGGTTCTCCCTTCTACTCAAGTCCCGTATTGTTCGTGGAAAGAAAGATTGTCGGTATGCCTCTGTGTGGTCTCTAATCTCTCTGATTTTATCCTCATGGTCTCTTCGCGAGATATACGTAGGAGAGAGCAATATACTGCTTGACTCCTCGCTGAAGGTATGTTCTCGAAACTTCAACAAAAGCCTGTACCGAGCTACTGAGCGTCTCTCCTGCAAAGTCTTCCACTGGAGTTTATCTATCATCTCTGTAACTCTTTCGCGACTGCCAAATGCTCCGGTAACGAAGCGCGCCGCTCTCCGTTGGATCTTGTCTATCTCCTCTATCAACCCTATCTGGTACCGATCCCACACTGGTGAGCAATATTCAAGCAGTGGGCGAACAAGTGTACTGTAACCTACTTCCTTTGTTTTCGGATTGCATTTCCTTAGGACTCTTCCACTGTATCTCAGTCTGGCATCTGCTTTACCGGCGATCAACTTTATATGATCATTCCACTTTAAATCACTCCTAATGCCTACTCCCAGATAATTTATGGAATTAACTGATTTCAGTTGCTGACCTGCTATGTGGTAGCTAAATGGTAAGGGATCTTTCTTTCTATGTATTCGCAACACATTACACATTCCCTGCACCATGCGTCAGTTCGTTGCATATTCTCCTGCATTTCAGTACAATTTTCCATTGTTACAACCTCTCAATATACCACAGCATCATCCGCAAAAAGCCTCAGTGAACTTCCGATGTTATCCACAAGGTCATTTATATATAATGCGAATAGCAACGGTCCTGCGACACTCCCCTGCGGGACACCTGAAATCACTCTTACTTCGGAAGACTTCTCTCCATTGAGAATGACATGCTGCGTTCTGTTATCTAGGAACTCTTCAATCCAATCACACAGTTGGTCTGATAGTCCACGTGCTCTTACTTTGTTCATTAAACGACTGTGGGGAACTGTATCGAACGCCTTGCGGAAGTCAAGAAACACGGCATCTACCTGAGAACCCGTATCTATGGCCCTCTGAGTCTCGTGGACGAATAGTGCGACCTGGGTTTCACACGATCGTCTTTTCCGAAACCCATGCTGATTCCTACAGAGCAGATTTCGAGTCTCCAGAAAAGTCATTGTACTCGAACGTAATGCTTTTACACTTAACCACTTCGACAAGTCCACATTAGCTAACAACATGTGCCGTAATAGACACAGACTAAGTGACATCCACAACAGCCTGACAGTGCGCCAGACGGAAAATAATGGTGAAAAACTTAATTAATAGAATAATTAGAAATAATGTTATGCAATGAAAAATATCCTGAGAACATGTTGAATGAACAAACGGAGTTTATCAGCATAATTTTCAGTAATTTTAAAAGTTTATGTTTTCTTAAGGAAACAGATATTTATTAGTGCAACCATTTGATAACACACAGTCACATTTGACGTCTCAACAAATATTTGTTCTATGGAAATGGAAATGCCGTGTGGCTACGGCCTCCCGTCGGGTAGACAGCTCGCCTGGTGAAAGTCTTTCGCGCTGACGCCACGTCAGCGATTTGCGTGTCGATGGGGATGAAATGATGATAAGGAGAACACAACACCCAGTCCCTGAGCGGAGTAAATCTCCGACCCAGCCGGGAATCGAACCCAGGCCGTTAGGCATGACATTCCGTCGTGCTGACCACTCAGCTACCAGGGGCGGACATTTGTACAAATGATAGTTAAGTGTAATTAATAATATAGCAGCTCCACATCTGAAAGAGCAACACATTCGTATTTTTAAAAATGCAACTTCTATACATCTGAAATTCTTTGACTTGTTTTGAAATACGCTTACAAGTGTGTTGTAAAATGGCACGTGTATATACTTACACTACTCTCCATAAGTTTTGAAACACCATTCTGCGCATTACAACGGAGCAAGATGAGCGTGATCTTTGTCAGTTATTGGTTAGAATACAGGATGGTATGCTCAAATAACTATTAACAATGATACTGTATGTTCAGATAGTTATTGCACATAGACATAGATATCAGTATTGCTCAGTTTTACGTTTGCCTGATTTTGAATTTACCTGTTTTACCTGTCGGAGCAGTTCTACTAAAGACGCCAAGTGGCGCCAATAGACGGCTTGACTTTGCAGAGCTAGTTAGTTTACAGCTCTGTTGAGTTGTAGTTCCGTCTGGGTGGAGGTAGGCTACGCCGCGAAAAAAGTAGTACACGCAGCGAAAGTAATTGAAAATGGCCCCAGACTGCTAGATTCCTTATAATTCATGGGTAAAGATAATCAGTTTGCGCCAAGAAATCAATAGTGTCCGACAAATATCAAAGAAATGGAGGATTTCCATCAGTGGAGTTGTCAATTCCATGTATCGGCATCGAGATGCTGGTATGAAGATAGTCCTCGTTCAGGAGTACCAAGAAAATACGTCAGAATGCCAGAAAAAGTATTTGATGGTGACTGTAAACGCAATAGGCTCAAAACTGTCCGTGAATTGATTGCTGAACTAAACACAAGTAGGGACACATCAGCGACTGCGTCAACAGTGAGACGGCGTCTGGCATAAACAACCTTCGGGTTTACGTAGCAGCAAGGAAACCACTGTTGTGCCCTGTTAACAAGAAGAAGAGGCTTCAGTGGGCTACGACATACCAGTAGTAGACAGCAAGGGATTCTGAAAGTCTTATTCATTGATGAATGAATATGAATGTAAGCGCCTTCAATTCGTACGTCGCTTACTCCATGAACGATTCAAACCTCAGTGCGTAGTTCTAACAGTGAAGTATGGTGGGGTTCTGTGGTGGTATGGAGGTCTTTTGGAGAAAATAAACCCAGAGATTTGGTGAAGTCAGATGGGAGAATGAGCAAAATGGTTTATCATGCCATTTTCCAGCCACATGCCACGACATCGGTTTGCGTCTGATTGGGAAAGGGTTCGTGTTGCAGCAAGACAATAAACAGAAATATACGTCCCTCTTGTCTCAGAACTATATGAAGTCTCTAGAAGATCAGAAAATTTTGAAAAACATGGAATGGCCTCTCCAGTTCCCTGACTGTAACACAATCCAGCTAGTATAGGATGACGATCAGTTCGGCTTTAGGAGAGGTGAAGGCAACAGAAAGGCAGTTACGACGTTGCGGTTGATAATGGAAGCAAGACTAAAGGAAAAGCAAAAAACATACGTAGGATTTGTCGACCTGGTAAAACCGTTCGTCAATGTAAAATGGTGCAAGATCTTCGAAATTCTGAGAAAAACAAGGGTAAGCTGTAGGGAGAGACGGGTAATATACAATACGCACAAGAGCCAACAGGGAATAATAAAAGTGGACGACCAAGAACGAAGTGCTCAGATTGAAAAGTGTGGAAGACAGGGATGTAGTCTTTCGCCCCTACTGTTGAATCTGTACATCGAAGAAACAATGATGGAAATAAAAGAAAGGATCAGGACTGGAATTAAAATTCAAGGTGAAAGAATATCAATGATACGATTTGCTGATGACATTGCTATCCAGAATGCAAGTGGAGAAGAATTACATGATCAGCTAAATGGAATGAACAATCTAATGACTATAGAATATGGATTGAGAGTAAATCGAAGAAAGACAAAAGTAATGAGAAGTAGCAAAAATGAGAACAACGAGAAACTTAACATCAGGGTTGATTGTTATGAAGTCGATGAAGTTAGCATTGTGTGGTAGTGAAACATGGCCTGTGGGAAAACCAGAACAAGAGAGAATCGAAGCATTTGTGATGTGATGCTACAGAATAATGTTGAAAATTAGGTGGACTGATAAGGTAAGTTTCTGCGCAATATCAGAGAGGAAAAGCCGGCCGAAGTGGCCGTGCGGTTAAAGGCGCTGCAGTCTGGAACCGCAAGACCGATACGGTCGCAGGTTCGAATCCTGCCTCGGGCATGGATGTTTGTGATGTCCTTAGGTTAGTTAGGTCTAACTAGTTCTAAGTTCTAGGGGACTAATGACCTCAGCAGTTGAGTCCCATAGTGCTCAGAGCCATTTGAACAATTTTTCAGAGAGGAAAGGGATATGTGGAAAACGCTGACAAGAAGAAAGGTGAGGATGATAGGGCGTCTGTTAAGACACCAGGGAATGACTTCCGTGGTAACAGATGGAGCTGTAGAGGCCAAAAACTGTGGAACAAGACATTGGAATAAATCTAGCAAATAAAGATATAGGTTGCAAGTGCTACTCTGAGAGTGAGTTGGGCAGTGGGACACGTCTGTGGAAGGACCTGCAGAAAAAAGAACTCCGTCTTCAGGCCATGAGTGGCCTACCGAGACCATCCGACCGCCGTGTCATCCTCAGTGGAGGATACGGATAGGAGGGGCGTGGGGTCAGCACACCGCTCTCCCGGTCGATATGATAGTATTCTTGACCGAAGCCGCTACTATTCGGTCGAGTAGCTCCTCAATTGGAATCACGAGGCTGAGTGCACCCCGAAAAATAGCAACAGTACATGGCGGCCTTGATGGTCACCCCTCCAAGTGCCGACCACGCTCGACAGCGCTTAGCTTCGGTGATCTCACGGGAACCGGTGTATCCACTGCGGAAGGCCGTTGCCCCCTGCAGCAAAAATGGAGACTAATTCCAAATGAAACCATGGCAAAATTAAGCCACAGGTCGCCGAGACCACGCAAGGCAGTGATTAAAACCAGGGGCGGCTACTTTGAGAAATCTAAAATTTTATAGTTGCATTTGCCTATGTATTATGTGAGCTTATTAAATTTTAAGAAACAAAAAAGTGCTGTTTTATAACGTATTTCCTTTGCATTGCCCGTAATCATTTGGTGTTTTCAAATCTACACTGGGTAGTGTATGTAAATATGTCTATTCATATTGTACTTCAAAACTGCACTACTGGCCATTAAAATCGCTACACCAAGAAGAAATGCAGATGATAAACAGGTATTCATTGGACAAATATATTATACTAGAACTGACATGTGATTACATTTTCACGCAATTTGGGTGCATAAATACTGAGAAAACAGTACCCAGAACAACCACCTCTGGCGGTAATAACGGCCTTGATATGCCTGGGCATTGATCAAACAGAGCTTGGATGGCGTGTACAGGTACAGCTGCCCATGCAGCTTCAACACGATACCACAGATCATCAAGAGTAGTGACTGGCGTATTGTGAAGAGCCAGTTGCTCGGCCACCATTGACCAGACGTTTTCAGTTTGTAAGAGATCTGGAGAATGTGCTGGCCGGGGCAGCAGTCGAACATTTTCTGTATCCAGAAAGGCTCGTACAGGACCTGCAACATGCGGCCGTGCATTATCCTGCTGAAATGTAGGGTTTCGCAGGGATCGAATGAAGGGTAGAGCCACGGGTCGTAACACATCTGAAATGTAACGTCCACTGTTCAAAATGCAGCCAATGCGAACAAGAGGTGACCGACACGTGTAACCAATGGCATCCCATACCATCACGCCGGGTGATACGCCAGTATGGCGATGACGAATACACGCTTCCAATGTGTGTTCACCGCGATGTCGCCAAACACGGATGCGACCATCATGATGCTGTAAACAGAACTGGGATTCATCCGAAAAAATGACGTTTTGCCATTCGTGCACCCAGATACGTCGTTGAGTACACCATCGCAGGCGCTCCTGTCTGTGGTGCAGCGTCAAGGGTAACTGCAGGCATGGTCTCCGAGCTGATAGTCCATGCTGCTGCAAACGTCGTTGAACTGTTCTTGAAGATGGTTGTTGTCTTGCAAACGTCCCCAAGAGTTGACTTAGGGATCGAGACGTGGCTGCACGATTCGTTACAGTCATGCGGATAAGATGCCTGTCATCTCGACTGCTAGTGATACGAGGCCGTTGGGATCCATCACGGCGTTCCATATTTCCCTCCTGATCCCACCGATTCCATATTCTGCTAAAAGTCATTGGATCTCGACCAATGCGAGCAGCAATGTGACAATACGATTAACCGCAATCGTGATAGGCTACAATCCGACCTTTATCAAAGTCGGAAACGTGATGGTACGCATTTCTCCTCGTTACACGAGGCATCACATCAACGTTTCACCTGGCAACGGCGATCAACTGCTGTTTGTGTATGAGAAGTTGGTTGTAAACTTTCCTCATGTCAGCACGTTGTAGGTGTCGCCACCGGCGCCAACTTTGTGAGAATTCTCTGAAAAGCTAATCACTTGCACATCACAGCATCTTCTTCCTGTCGGTTAAATTTCGCGTCTGTAGCACGTCATCTTCATGGTGTAGCAATTTTAATGGCCAGTAGCGTACTTCAAAACTATGTATCCACTGCTGGAAACAGTAAGTTATTTTTCGATTAGTCTTCGTTTGTAAGCTTTGATTGTCAATGTGCCAGTGTGAAACATACTAATTTAATCTAACCAGGACCAGAATGAAGCTAAATTTGAAAAAAAAAATGGTGTAGTCTGTCAAAGCACTTGAAGATGAGCCGTCATGGTTCGAAATGCATCGGGCACCGAAATAAAATCTCGATTTGTGACTAAAGGCAGTTATTCCTCATTTTACGAATATTATTTATGTCCGAAGCCTTAATGTTACAGAGGCTCTTTTTTGGGCCTCAAAAATCGACGGTGGCTGCTTCGTCACGAAACAGCCTCCCACAAGACGTTTTGGCGGTGGGAACTACGTCTACACTCGGTGAGACTTGCATCCCGAAACCGTTCCGCGGAGGACCCTCGTGCACATTTAACGCTCGACAACCTCGCTCGGTAAATTTTTACGGGCAGCGAAGCATCATAACGGCGCTGCTAGACCGTTAATGACACAGGCAAAGCTAGAGACGTTTCGGCGAGCTTTCAATCTTCGCTGACGGGAAAATTGCGACAGCACAGGAGGCGGCGGCGGCGAAACCGCGCGCCCGTCGCCTGCCAGGGTAGAGGGTGCCCGGGCGACGTGTGTGTGTGTGTGTGTGTGTGTGTGTGTGTGTGTGTTTGTGTGTGTGCGTGTGTGTGCGCCCAGGGCGCGGCGAGCGGCAACATCTGAAGCTGCGGTTTTACTGCCGCTCGCAGAGTCGCGCGCAATTTGGCGAGCGCGCACGCGTGCGTGTGTGGCAGGCGGCGCCATGTGCGTTCCGTCGCGCAGAGCCGGGGAACAATGCTACGAGCGGTCGTAAGTCGTGCGTGGCAGCCGCCAAACCACCACGTGTTGCTGCGTCTTAAATTCGGGGCCGGGGAAGATTCTGTAAACAGATAACCGGCAGCCGGTGCCCGGCGCCCGCCGCGCCGCACGTGTTATATATTTACCCTTTTTATTATTTTTTTTTTTTATTTCTGCTACCCCTCACATGCCGTGACGGCTGGATAGTATCTTCACGGCGCAGGTAATATTTTTCGCACCGCCGGACACCCGGCTATTAGCAGAGAGCGAGCGGTCGCCGGGGATGTGCCAATCAAACGGGCTGCGTGGTAGTTAGTGCTGTCAGCCGGAAACCGAAGAGGTACGTTTCCTCATTACGCGGAGAAGATTGCAGGGTCTGTAGCCCGCTGCAATTAGGCGGCCGCCAGACACCCCCTGCGCTGGACGCGCCGTTTTAAAATTGCGCCCCCCCCCCCCCCCCCGCGTGCCACCCCCACACCCCCACCCTCCAAGAGTTCGGCCGGGCCTTCGTTTACGAGACACCGGCCGCCGATCGAGTCGCGTGACCTGTTGCAGAGGTACAGATGCCGGCGGCAGAAGGGCTCGCACTCTCCCTGGGGCTGTGGAGCCAACTGTTCGGTTACGCTACTGGCGGTAAACCCCTGCAAACAGTAACTACCGTAAACTCATAGGACTACGGAGCGATCAAAGAGTAATGTCCACATACAGTGAGAGGACAAAAGTCGTGGGATAGTGATATACAGAAGGCGGCAGCATCACGTGCGAAAGGTGTAAAATTTTTACTCACAAGGGAACCTCCCCATCGCACCCCCCTCAGATTTAGTTTTAAGTTGGCACAGTGGATAGGCCTTGAAAAACTGAACACAGATCTATCGAGAAAACAGGAAGAAGTTGTGTGGAACTATGAAAAAAATAAGCAAAATACAGAAACTGAGTAGTTTATGCGCAAGATAGGCAACATCAAGGATAGTCTGAACTCAGGAGCGTCGTGGTCCCGTGGTTAGCGAGAGCAGCTGCGGAACGCGACGTCCTTGGTTCAAGTCTTACCTCTACTGAAAAGTTCATTTTCGCAAAGTTATGATCTGTCCGTTCGTTCATTGACGTCTCTGTTCACTGTAATGTGTCTGTGTTTTGCGACAGCACCGCAAAGCCGGGCGATTAGTAGACGAAAGAACGTGCCTCTCCAATAGGTCATAGGTCAAGCGATTCCTCCACAGGAAAACATGTCTGATATATTCTATACGACACTGGTGACGGCATGTGCGTCACTTGACAGGAATATATTGTCGACCCACCTAACTTGCGCACTTGGCGAAGGGGAAAAAAGATTCTTCTACCTTGCCCGATTTAGGTTTTCATGTGGATGTGATAATCACTCCCAAAAAATTGATGAAAACATGAGAGCTTGTCACATAAACTGCAACAAATCAATGCAACAGTTTCACAGTCGCAGTTTTCCCTGCGCTCTGTCAAAACATATGTTTTTAACGTTTTCAAATTTTTCCGTGTGTAGACCGTCAAGTATGTCCAAGCAAATCTGAACATGTCCTGGAATTTTGGAGAGCGAAGTTGATTATGTGTGAGTGCCTGAACTTTGATAATTGTCTGAAAATAAAAAAAATTAAACTTTTCACTCGAGGGAAGACTTGAACCAAGGACCTCTCGTTCCGCAGCTGCTCACGCTAACCACGGGACCACAGCGCTCCTGAGCTCAGAGTATCCTTGATGTTGCCTATCTTGCGCATGGCCTACTCAGTTCGTATATTTTGCTTATTTTTTTCGTAGTTCCACACAACTTCTTCATGTTTTCTCGATAGATCTGTGTTCGGTTTTTCAAGGCCTATCCACTGTGCCAACTTATAACTAAATGTGAGGCGGGTGCGATGGGGAGGTTCCCTTGTCAGGTGGTTCAGATGAAAAGGTTTCCGACGTGACTGTGGCCGCACGGTGGACGTTGAACGAGGAATAGCAGTTGGAGCTAGACGCATGGGACTATCCATTTCGGAAATCCTTAGGTAATTCAATATTCTGAGATCCACAGTGTCAGGAGTCAGCAGAGATCCCAAGTTTCAAGCATCACCTTCCACCACGGACAACGTAATAGCAAGCAATGCCGCGTGAAATACGCTCAGAAATCAATATGGGACGTAGGATGAACGTATCTGTTACGATTCTCGTCGTCAGTTGTTACGATGACACGCGGCCAACGCTAAATAGAAACATATATTGCAGCTTTAGCAGTGAAGTCGGCAAGGAGCTGGCTGCATAGTCGGTATCTGCAACGACTGAAATAATTAGTATTCGTTGGTAAAAAAATAATATACACTGAAACTTCCTGAAAGATTAAAACTGTGTGCCGGACCGAGACTCGCACTCGGGACCTTTGCCTTTCGCGGGCAAGTGCTCTACCAACTGAGCTATCCAACCACGACTCAGGGCCAGTCCTCGCAGCTTTACTTCTGCAGTACCTCGTCTCCTACCTTCCAAACTTTACAGAAGCTCTCCTGCGAAACTTGCAGAACTAGCACTCCTGAAAGAAAGGATATTCCGGAGACATGGCTTAGCCACAGCCTGGGGCAAAGGTCCTGAGTTCGAGTCTCGGTCCGGCACACAGTTTTAATCTGCCAGGAAGTTTCATATCAGCGCACACTCCGCTGCGCAGTGAAAATCTTATTCTGGAATAATATACACTACTGGCCATTAAAATTGCTACACCACGAAAATGACGTGCTACAGACGCGAAATTTAACCAACAGGAAGAAGATGCTGTGATTTGTAAATGATTAGATTTCCAGAGCATTCACACAAGGTTGGCGCCGGTGGTGACACCTAAAACGTGGTCGGATTGTAGCCTATCTTGATTGCGGATTGTAGCCTATCTTGATTGCGGTTTATCGTATCCCGACATTGCTGCTCGCCTTCCTCGAGATCCATTGACTATTAGCAGAATATGGAATCGGTGGGTTCAGGAGGGTAATACGGAACGCCGTGCTGGATCCCAACGACCTCGTATCACTAGCAGTCGAGGTGATAGGCATCTTATCCGCATGGCCGTAACGGATCGTGCAGCCACGTCTCGATCCGTGAGTCAACAGAGGGGGATGTTTGCAAGACAACAAATATCTACACGAACAGTTCGACGACATTTGCAGCAGCATGGACTATCAGCTCGGAGACCATGGCTGCCGTTACCCTTGACGCTGCATCACAGACAGGAGCGGCTGCGATGGTGTACTCAACGACGAACCTGGGTGCACGAGTGACAAAACGTCATTTTTTCGGATGAATCCAGGTTCTATTTACAGCATCATGATGGTCGCATCCGTGTTTGGCGACATTGCGGTGAACACACATTGGAAGCGTGTATTCGTCATCGCCATACTGGCGCATCACCCGGTGTGATGGTATGGGGTGCCATTGGTTACACGTCTCGGTCACCTCTTGTTCTCATTGATGACACTTTGAACAGTGGACGTTACATTTCAGATGTGTTACGACCCGTGGCTCTACCCTTCATTCGATTCCTGCGAAACCCTACATTTCAGCAGGATAATGCACGACCGCATGTTGCAAGTCCTGTACGGGCCTTTCTGCATACAGAAAATGTTCGACTGCTGCCCCGGCCAGCACATTCTCCAGATCTCTCACCAACTGAAAACGTCTGGTTAATGGTGGCCGAGCGACTGGCTCGTCACAATACGCCAGTCACTACTCTTGACGAACTGTGGTATCGTGTTGAAGCCGCATGGGCAGCTGTACCTGTACACGCCATCCCAGCTCTGTTTGACTCAATGCCCAGGCGTATTAAGGCCGTTATTACGGCGAGAGGTGGTTTTTATGGGTACTGATTTCTCACGATCTATGCACCCAAATTGCGTGAAAATGTAATCACATGTCAGTTGTAGTGTAATATATTTGTCGAATGAATACCCGTTTATCATCTGCATTTCTTCTTGGTGTAGCAATTTTTATGGCCAATAGTGTATATTGTACTTAACTTGTGTTACAGGCTTCTTCAGATGCTGCATACATATAATTACAGAGGGATATCTAGAGAGGCTTTACTAATGGCATACTTGACTAAGCGCTTTCTTAGAGGTTGCTTCCTATCAGATGGAGGCTTTGCTAGTTTACTACTTGACGTCCCGAGGAAGAGTGGACGAGAGCTCGCTAGATACTTGTTACAAGCCGTTGAGCGGCGCTAGTCGCCTCTCGTGGGTACAGCGATAACTATTATGTACCGCGCTCGATATCTGCAACCCCTAACGAGTTTGGTATCGAACGGTGATACCACAGTATCCATTAATACATTGCGGTGAAATCTGGCGTTAATAGGCTGTGTAAACAGACGACCGATGCGAGTGCCTTTGCTGACATCACAACAGCGCTTCTCCTGGTCTCGTGATCATATCGGTTTGACCCTAAACGACTGGAAAACCATGGCCTGATCAGATGAGTCCCAGTTTGAAGTGTTAAGAGCTGATTAAGGTTCGAGTGTGACGCAAACTCCACGAAGCCACGGACCCAAGTTGCCAAGAAGACACCAAGACACTGTGCAAGATGGTGATGGTTCTGTAATGATGTGGTCTGTGTGTACATGGAATGGACTGGGACCTCTGGTCCAGCTGAACGGGACATTGACCATTTGCCGCCATTCTTGGACTTCAAGTTCCCCAACAGCGATGGAAGTTTTGTGGATGACAATGCGCTGCGTCAGTAGTCCATAATTGTTCACGACTGGTTTGAGGAACTTACTGGACAAAGAGAGAGAATGATTTGGCCACCTATATTGACTGACATTAACCCCATCGAACATTTATGGGACGGCTATAAGGGCACCGTGGCTGAATATTTTTCCAGGGGACTTCCAGCGACTTGTTGAGTCCATGCCACGTCGAGTTGCACGCCAGAACAAAGGAGGCCCGACATGATATTAGGAGGTGTCTAATGACTTATGTCACTCCAATGTATAACAAATTGTACTAAAGGCAAAGGCCAGCCTTACATTAACTGGGAAAATCTTAAAGAAATGTTCATTATCAACGAAAGAAGATGCTTACAAAAAGTAAAGTTTCGTCGTGAGTGCCCCGGGACACCTCTCCTGTTATCTGTAAAGGCAGTGTGACTACTACAGGTACAAACGAAAGTGACCAATACGAGACAAACAAGCAGATAATCCTAATAAATACGCAGGGGATGCACAAAAATATGGAAAGACCGCGAGTAACGCATGTTCGAACATAAATGCAGATACTGGCCAAGCCTGAAGGTGGCGCTGTTGTGTTTGACCACGAACGGTAGCCGCGCAATGCACTCAATAAGTTGAAAGTACCAGTCGTGGTCGGAACAGTATTCTTTGTAGTTGTGAGCACACTTTATTGGAACTCTGTGCATTCGACCGTGGGGAAATTGTTGGTGCTCATATGGTGGTTATTTCCGTAGATTGTAGCCGAAGTGTTTAGTTGTTTCAAGAAGCACCCTATGGAAGATTTATACCACAAACAGGGAAATCGGAAAAATATGAACCCTGACGCGGACGGAACTTTATGTCGAGTGACTGTGACACACTATCATTGAAGAGGATTGTGACGAGAAATAAGAGGACGATAGTTGCGAAAGTAACTGCAGAACTGAGTGTCGCAGTCGTGAACCCTGTCGGCACCAAAACAACACGAAGGAAGCTGCATAAGCAGGGAATTGCAAAGGGGTTCGAATTCCAAAACCACACGTAAGAGATACAAATAGCCGCAACAGGAAAACGTGGTTCCGAAGCCATAAGACCTGGACTCTTTCGCAACGGAGGAACTCATTTGGTCGCATGAGTCTTGTGCCACACTGTTTCCGACTTCTGGACGAGTTTATGTTCCAAGGGTGATACACGGTGGAAGTTCGGTGATGATTAGGACAGTCCTATCAGAGTATTCCGTGGGCCCAATAGTTACTCCGCAAGATCGCTATGCTGGCAGCAATTGTGTGACATATTGGCTTATCAGGTCCATCTTACGGTACGATATTTGTTCCTCAATGGTAATGCTGTGTTCCAAGAATGTAGGACCATTGTTCTTGTAACTGCCAACTGCATCGTTCAGGACTGGTTTTGTGAGCATGAGGATGAATTGTCGCATCCCATCTTCCTACCACAAGCACCAAATGTCAATATTAGTGAGCCTTTGTAATCTACTTTGGAGGCAATGACGCGTGATCGCTGTCCACAACCATCATCGTTACATAAAGTTGTCACTGTGTTGCAGGAAGAATGGTGTCAGATTACCGCGGAAAGCACACGGGACCTGTATTTATCCTTTATGAGACAGCTGAAAGCTGTTGCGAATGCTAACGGTTTTCCTCCACCGTATTAGGTATGGTAGTGTGTTGTTTCTCGGCTTATCCATATTTTTTGCTCATCTCTGTAGGTCCGAAAACCAACTGCTAAATCGCTTAAGGCGAATGCCAAGGTGGTTGTTTTGCAACGGCATGGCCGATTTTCCTCCATGATTACTCAATCCGAGCTTATGCTCTGCCTCTAATGACCTCGATGTATTCACAAGTGGAGCTTTGCCAACGCTGCAACGCTGTTAATGTCTAAGGCTACGTTTATTCCGAAACAGCACAGCGGAGGTGCAGACTACAAAGTGATAACTAGACTCGTTTGATTTTAACATCACTCCGGACACCTAGGTGCTGGTAAACAGAGCATCGACAGGAAGTTTATCGGTCATGGCGCGCCAAGAGCATGACATCTCAGACCCTTCGATTTGAACGTGTTGGACTTTTTTTGTGTGGGGATGTTTAACAGTTTAGGTGTACTGAAGCCCCGTTGATAGTGGCGATGTACTCCGTTAATATTCAGTGCGTTCGGAACACCCTCGGGAGTTTTGAACGTGCACGGTCATAAATGGGGAGACGTCCTGTTGGCTGCCTTCACATGAACAGTGGCAGTGTAGAACACTTACTGTAATGTGTTTGTCCTCAATTGCATATCATCAGTTTTTTTATCCTCGGGGAATCTGTTACAAGCTGTTAATGTACACAGTAGTAATACGTCGTATCGGGGAAATGATTGGTTTCCGGACCTGTGTTTCTTAGGGTTATTTGCTTGCTTCTTTGTCATCTGCTCGCCTCATCCGTTTGTATCTGTAATAATGAAATCCGGCAAACGACCAAATGGATAGGTTCATCATGGCTCTGAGCACTATGGGACTTAGCATCTAAGGTCATCAGTCCCCTAGAACTTAGAACTACTTAAACCTAACTAACCTAAGGACATCACACACATCCATGCCCGAGACAGGATTCGAACTTGCGACCGTAGCGGTCTCGCGGTTCCGGACTGAAGCTCCTAGAACCGCTAGGCCACCGCGGCCGGCGATAGGTTCTTCATCAATCTGCGACTGTTTGCTGATGAGTGTACAACGAAAGGTCATTTTTGGTTGTAGGAGGATACCTCATGACCTGCATACAACCTCTAGTTGGTATGCTGAATGGCAGCATGCTGTAAATGTGGGAACAATAAGCTAATGAAGATCAGTAGGAAAATGAATCCTGTAATATTCGAAGACGGTATTAACGGTGTGCTGCTTCATACAGTTCACATCGATTAAAATCTATAGGTAACGCTGCAAAGCAACATGAAATGAAAAAAGCACATGAAGTAGGTTGTAGGGAAGGCGAATGGTCGACTATGGTTAACAGTGTGAAATCTAGGAATGAGTAGTTCATCTGCAAAGGACACAGCGTAATTGTGCGACTTATCCCCGAAAGCTGCTTGAGTGTATGGGATCCTCACCAGGTCGGATTACGTTGAAGCAATTCAAAGATGCCCTCTACAGTTGTTAACGGTAAGTTCGACCAACACGCGAGTATTATGATAACGCTCCGTGAACTCAAATGGGAATCGTTGCATGGAAATTGTATGTTCTTTCTGCGAAATATTGTTGTGAAAATTTAAAGAATTGGAATTTGAGGCAGACTGCAGAGTGAACTTACTGCTAGTAGTATACACTACTGGCCATTAAAATTGCTACACCAAGAAGAAATGCAAATGATAATCGGGTATTCATTCGACAAATATATTATACCAGAAATGACATGTGATTACATTTTCACGTATTTTGGGTGCATAGATACTGAGAAATCAGTACCCAGAACAACCACCTCTCGCCGTAATAACGGCCTTGATACGCCTGGGCATTTAGTCGAACAGAGCTTGGATGGCGTGTTCAGGTACAGCTGCCTATACAGCTTCAACACGATACCACAGTTCATCAAGAGTAGTGACTGGCGTTTCGTGACGAGCCAGTTACTCGGCCACCATTGACCAGACGTTTTCAATTGGTGAGAGGTCTGGAGAATGTGCTGGCCAGGGCAGCAGTCGAACATTTTCTGTATCCAGAAAGGGCCGTACAGAACCTTCAACATGCTGTCGTGCATTATCCTGCTGAAATGTAGGTTTTCGCAGGGATCGAATGAAGGGTAGAGCCACTGGTCGTAATACATCTGAAACGTAACGTCCACTGTTCAAAGTGCCGTCAATGCGAACAAGAGGTGACCGAGACGTGTAACCAATGGCACCCCATACAATCACGCCGGGTGATAAGCCCGTATGGTGATGACGAATACACGCTTCCAATGTGCGTTCATAGCGATGTCGCCAAACACGGATACGACCATCATGATGCCGTAAATCGAACCTGAATTCATCAGAAAAAATGACGTTTCGCCATTCGTGTACCCAGGTTTGTCGTTGAGTATACCATCGCAGGTGCTCCTGTCTGTGGTTCAGCGTCAGGGGTAACCGCAGCCATGGTCTCCGAGATGATAGTCCATGCTGCTGCAAATGTCGTCGAACTGTTCGTGCAGATGGTTGTTGTCTTGCAAACGTCCCCATCTGTTGGCTCAGCGATCGAGACGTGGCTGCACGATCCGTTACAGCCATTCGGATAAGATGCCTGTCATCTCGACTGCTAGTGATACGAGGCCGTCGGGATACAGCACGGCGTTCCGTATTTCCCTCCTGATCCCACCGATTCCATATTCTGCTAACAGTCATTGGATCTCGGCCAACGCAAGCAGCAATGTCGCGATACGATAAACCGCAATCGCGATAGGCTACAATCCAACCTTTATCAATGTCGGAAACGTAATGGTACGCATTTCTCCTCCTCACACGAGGCATCACAACAACGTTTCACCAAGCAACGCTGGTCAACTGCTGTTTGTGTATGAGAAATCGGTTGGAAACTTTCGTCATGTCAGGACGTTGTAGGCGTCGCCACCGACGCCAACCTTGTGCGAATTCTCTGAAAAGCTAATCGTTTGCATATCACAGCATCTTCTTCCTGTCGGTTATATATCGCGTCTGTAGCACGTCATCCTCATGGTGTAGCAATTTTAATGGCCAGTATTGTGCATCTCGGAAATAATAATCATCAATAAACTATGTAAGTAGGCTGTTTAGGTTTTTATGTTGGTAACGCCATGTGGCGCTCTATATGAAAATCACTGACTGTGCTGTGTGCAGTCTGTGGCTGTTTTGCATTGTTGGAACTTTGTTATTGTAGTGTTGGGCAGTTGACTGTTAACAGCACGTAGCGTTGCGCAGTTGGCGGTGAGCCGCCAGCAGTGGTGGATGTGGGGAGAGAGATAGTGGAGTTTTGAGAGCGGATGATCTGGACGTGTGTCCATCAGAGACAGTAAGTTTGTAAGACTGGATGTCACGAACTCATATATATATATATATATATATATATATATATATATATATATATATATATATATATATATAATGACTTTTGAACACTATTAATGTAAATACATTGTTTGTTCTCCATCAAAATCTTTCATTTCCTAACTACGCCTATCAGTAGTTAGTGCCTTCAGTAGTTTGAATCTTTTATTTAGCTGGCAGCAGTGGCGCTCGCTGTATTGCAGTAGTTCGAGTAACGAAGATTTTTGTGAGGTAAGTGATTCATGATTCATGAAACGTATAGGTTATTGTTAGTCAGGGCCATTCTTTTGCAGGGATTATTAAAAGTCAGATTGCGTTGAGCTAAAAATATTGTGTGTCAGTTTAGTGTTGATCAGAATAAGTAAAGAGAGTAATGTCTGAGTACGTTCAGTTTTACTCAGCTGTTTGAAAAGCAAATAATGTAAGAAGTTTATCAGCACAGTAATTCATTAATTTTTCTAAGGGGACGTTTCGTTTCAACTAGTAATAATTAGTAGCAGGCTACCTACACATCTAGTACTACACAGTCCAGTCACGTTAGTATGACCACAGTCTATATTCGATATCAACGTTCAGTGACCACTCACAGACGGCAGATGGTAGCAATAGCAGTGGAGGAAAGCGGTCCAGTCGTTGTCGTGATGGAAAACGGAGCGATTTATTTGACGTCCAAAAGGGCATGATCGCTGGCTTTCGGGCCAAGGATGGAAGTATTCCCGAAACGGTTAAGTTTCTGAACTGTTCGCCTCCCGTCTTATTTACGGTATACCGTGCATGGCAAAATGTCGCTATCCAAAACGGGCACCCAGGCTTCTGTGGTGCACCACAGGCCATAGGAGACAAGGGTGAATGACGGCTGCAGAGATGTGTTCGAACGGAGAGACGTGCAACTCTTGAACAAGCGAGCACTCAGGAGAACCAAGAACCAGCCAACAGTGTCTCCTCACCGACCAATCAGCGAAAGTTATTGCGTGTGGGTCTCACTAGCAGGCGGCTGATTCATGAACCCTTGCTGACTACTTCCGTCGGTGATGAAGGTTGGAATCTGCGCGCCAGTACCGCAAATGGACGACCAATGGAGTGGCGAAAGGTGGCCTCTCCAGAAAAGTCACGTTTTATGCTCCGCCGGACATATGGGAAACACCCTGCAACAATCGTCGGAAGGGTCCAGGGTGGAGGAGATGTGTTATGGTCTGGGAAATGTTTTAGTGGCATTTCCTGGTCAATCTCGTCATTCTGGGAGGCACACTTGGTCAACATAAGTATGCATCCACCCCTGCATGCAGTTTGTTTTTTCCTCGACACGATGGTGTGTACCAACAGGACAATATGACGTGTCACGCACCTCGCACGGTACGTGCTTTGTTCGAAGAGCACCAGGATGAATTTACCTTACTCCCCTGGCCACTAAACTCCCCGCATTTAAACGCAACCGATACCCTGAGGTATCATCTCGATCGGGCTGTTTGCGTGGTGGATCCTCATGCGAGAAACTTAGCGCAGCTGATCTACATCTACATTTATACTCCGCAAGCCACCCAACGGTGTGTGGCGGAGGGTACTTTACGTGCCTCTGTCATTACCTCCCTTTCCTGTTCCAGTCGCGTATGGTTCGCGGGAAGAACGACTGCCGGAAAGCCTCCGTGCGCGCTCGAATCTCTCTAATTTTACATTCGTGATCTCCTCGGGAGGTATAAGTTAGGGGAAGCAATATTCGATACCTCATCCAGAAACGCACCCTCTCGAAACCTGGACAACAAGCTACAACGCGATGCAGAGCGCCTCTCTTGCAGAGTCTGCCACTTGAGTTTGCTAAACATCTCCGTAACGCTATCACGCTTACCATATAACCCTGTGACGAAACGCGCCGCTCTTCTTTGGATCTTCTCTATCTCCTCTGTCAACCCGACCTGATACGGATCCCACACTGATGAGCAATACTCAAGTATAGGTACTGGAGTCGGCATGGCTCCACATCCATTTTGGTACGGTCCAGAACCCCATTGACTCTCTTCCTGTAGGTCTGCGCAGCAAAAGAAAGGTTATTCAGGCTTTTGATGTGTGGTCACCTTAATGTGACTGGACCATGTACATTGCTATGTACGAAACAACAGTAACTCCGTTATAGGTATCTCACAGCATAATTTCAATTCATCGATCATTATTTACGTAAAGATTGTTCAGTAGAGCCGGCCATGGTGGCCGAGCGGTTCTAGGAGCTTCAGTCCTGAACCGCGCGACTTCTACGGTCGTTGATTCGAATCCTACCACGGGCATGCATGTGTGTGATGTCCTTAGGTTAGTTAGGTTTAAGTAATTCTAAGTTCTAGGGGACTGATGACCTCAGATGTTAAGTCCCATAGTGCTCAGAGCCATTTGAACCATTTTTTTGTTCAGTAGATTCTAATAAATTCATAGCTGCTCAAGCGTTCATAAATTTAAGTAGGAAAACTTGTGTTAGCAACATAATGTACAGTAGCGCCATCTGAAATAATGTGTAAGTCATTTTACCTACATAAATAACTTTATTATAATTGTTCCTGTTTATATATCTGCTATTGCGCGTGTGTGTGTGTGTGTGTGTGTGTGTGTGTGTGTGTGTGTGTGTGTGTGTGTGTAATTAGGTCTGTCTCTTATTTGTAAGGGTAAAAGTGAGTCATAGTCATACATAGCTACACCAACGCTCGAATTACTACTTTCTCATTCGTTACTCTTTCGTTAAAATAACCAGAAGTGAACAAATGCTCTAACTGATACGGTACATGTACCATCTCAGTGGGAGAATTTGTTCAGTGCTGGTTTATTTTAACGTACTAGTAACGAGTGTGAAAGTAGTAATTCGATTATTGGTCAATGACTAGTACTTAGCAAACAATGAACCATTCTCTCATACATACAAAGTGATATTATAGTATAGTAGATACAGTGTTATTTAGACAGTCAGGTGCACACGTAATAACCGTTTTACTGCTTTGGAAATTGGAAGAAGCTATATACAGTGTTATTTAGACAGTCAGATGTACACATAATAACCGTTTTACTGCATTCGTAATTGGAAAAATCGCTAGTATAAGTCAATGATGTCTAATGGGGATACTTTGAAGGAGATAACATTGATTTTCAATAAGCTACCATAAGAATTCAAAAATCTTTGCAATAATCCACGCGCTTTCAAATCGAAACTGAAGAGTTTTCTCATGGGTCACTCCTTCTATTCTGTCGAGGAGTTTCTTGAAAAATTAAGCTGATTCCTACGTTATATTGTTCATTGAGTTTACATGAACTTGTGGCTTGTCTTTTTTTGGGTTCATAAACACTTTATTTTGTCCTTTATTACTTTTTTGTTGCAATTTCATGTACTGACACGTTGCATGGCCTTGGAGATTTGCTCCTCAAATCGGTTCTACTAAACTACACGTGTAAAATAAATCTAAAAAAAAAAATTGAGGAGGTAAGTTCTTTCCAAAACAGAAATTCCCTTTATTTTTTTGAACTCACCTCGTATATATGTTATAGTCGTGAATAAACGACGTATTCGATATTTACATGTCATAGTCAAAAGAAATTAAATGTGGTCAGCTCACTTTAAGGAAAGAAACGTGATACAGAAGGTGGAGAAGAACTAGTTATTCATTCGGAATTAGTACAAAGGGAAAAATTTATTTTCAACACCTACCCTAAAAAAATCACTGCCTCGCGTGAGAGAAACATAGCTAATTTAAACAAAAATTCCCGCTGGAGAGAAAGGGAATCTACTTCGACGTGAAGGGTGGCATTTGTTAATGACTGTTTAAAGGTAACGAGTGCGTGGGGAATAGGCAGCACCTCGTCATTCGTGCACGCCAAGTAGGTTTGCTTCTGGTGAGTGGGCAGCTAATTGGTGAGGCCCTCGGGTAATGAGATCAACATGGGTCGCGGAAAGTACTCACCCTCAGGGGTTTAACAGCTTTGCGTGCTAGACGACCGAAGATGAGATAACAAGTCGACCACGTCAAGGGCGCACCAGGTCTCCGCCATTTACGCAGGTAGTTGTGGCCGAGCGGTTCTAGGCGCTTCAGTCTGGAACCGTGCGACTGCTATGGTCGCAGGTTCGAATCCTGCCTCGGGCATGGATGTGTGTGATGTCCTTAGGTTAGTTAGGTTTAAGTAGTTCTAAGTTCTAGGGGACTGATGACCTCAGATGTTAAGTCCCATAGTGCTCAGAGCCAACCAACCAGGTAGTTGGAAGTTTGGAAAGCAAACGTTACTTTATTCCTGTAATTCGAAAGATATAAACGACTAAAATTGATTACGTGTGTTAGAATACTCGCCACATTCTTCGCTGTAGCTTAGCGAAAACGGAACCTGCTTGGCGATGTCAGGATTATCAAATTTATGATTCACTGATGCCACAGGATGTGTCCTATCAACTGATACATTATTTTAAACAAGTTGTGGCAAAAACTTCCTTTGCTCCCCATTTCGATTCAATGCCTCCTGATTTGTTATCCTGCCTCCCCAGCTAGTCTTCATGATTTACCAGCAGCACCATATACAGGCTGAGTCACCTAACATTACCGCTGGATATATTTCGTAAACCACATCAAATACTGACGAATCGATTCCACAGACCGAACGTGAGGAGAGGGGCTAGTGTAATTGGTTAATACAAACCGTAAAAAAAATGCACTGAAGTATGTTTTTTAACACAAACCTACGTTTTTTTAAATGGAACCCTGTTAGTTTTGTAAGCACATCTGAACATATAAACAAATACGTAATCAGTGCCGTTTGTTGCATTGTAAAATGTTAATTACATCCGGAGATATTGTAACCTAAAGTTGACGCTTGAGTACCACTCCTCCGCTGTTCGATCGTGTGTATCGGAGAGCACCGAATTACGTAGGGAACCAAAGGGTACGGTGGTGGACCTTAGGTACAGAAGAGACTGGAACAGCACATTACGTCCACATGCTAACACCTTTTTATTGGTCTTTTTCACTGACGCACATGTACATTACCATGAGGGGTGAGGTACACGTTCGATGGGCGTTTCATAGGACGTGGAGGACGCATAAATTGGCCAGCCCGTTCTCCTGATCTTACACCTCTGGACTTCTTTCTGTGGGGTACGTTAAAAGAGAATGTGTACCGTGATGTACCTACAACCCCAGAGGATATGAAACAACGTATTGTGGCAGCCTGCGGCGACATTACACCAGATGTACTCCGGCATGTACGACATTCATTACGCCAGAGATTGCAATTGTGTGCAGCAAATGATGGCCACCACATTGAACATCTATTGGCCTGACATGTTGGGACACACTCTATTCCACTCCGTAATTGAAAACGGAATCCACGTGTGTACGTGTACCTCACCCCTCATGGTAATGTACATGTGCGTCAGTGAAAAAGACCAATAAAAAGGTGTTAGCATGTGGACGTAATGTGGTGTTCCAGTCTCTTCTGTACCTAAGGTCCATCACAGTTCCCTTTTTATCCCTACGTAATTCGGTGCTCTCCGATACACACGATCGAACAGCGTAGGAGTGGTACTCAAGCGTCATTTTTGGTTACAATATCTTCGGACGTAATTAACATTTTACAATGCAACAAACGGCACTGATTACGTATTTGTTTATATGTTCAGATGTGCTAACAAAACTAACGGCGTTCCGTTTAAAAAGACGTAGGTTTGTGTTAAAAAACATACTTCCGTGCATTTTTGTATGGTTTGTATTAACCAATTACACTAGCCCCTCTCCTCACGTTCGGTCTGTGGAATCGATTCGTCAGTATTTGATGTGGTTTACGAAATATATCCAGCGGTAACGTTAGGTGACTCACCCTGTATATATAAAAAAAAAAATAAAAAAAAAATCTGCTCTCTTCGCGTCTGAACTGTTTATCGTTTACGTTTCACTTTCTTACAAGTTTCCACTCAAGACAAATAATTTTCAGGAAATATTTCCTTACATTTTTGTTTGAAGTAAGCTGATCTACTACTTTTAGTCTCTCATTTCCTAATGTAATTCGCTCCAGGTCGCCTGATATAATTCGTCTATATTATATTGCCCTTGTTTTACTTTCGTTGATGCTCATAATTTCTTTATATGCACACATAAAAAAATTTGTATCAACTCGGTTACGAGAGATCCGGAAACTGTACAGAAAACTGGAAGAGAGATCAAAATAAACATCATTTCCGCCCTTTTTATTGCTCATGAAAACCACATATTGAATGTTGTATTACCAAACAGAGTGCTGTCCACGCGATAACTCTAATAACCAGTAGCACGTCCGCTTGTATTGATGCATGCCTGTATTCATCGTGCATGCTATCCACAAGTTCATCAAGGCACTGTTGGTCCAGATTGTCCCACTCCTCAACGGCCATTCGGCGTACATCCCTCAGAATTGTTGGTGGGCCACCTCGCCCATAAACAGATCTTTTCAATCTATCACAGGCATGTTCGACAAGGCTAATGTCTGGAGAACATGGCAGCCACTCTAGTCGAGCGATGTCGTTATCCTGGAGGAAGTAATTCACAAGATGTGCACGATGGGGGCGCGAACTGTCGTCCATGAAGAAGAATACGTAGCCAATATGCTGCCGATATGGTTGCACTATAGGTCGGAGGATGGCATTCACGTATCGTACAGCCGTTATGGCGCCTTCCGTGACCACCACCGGCGTACGTCGGCCCCACATAATGCCACCCGAAAACAGCAGGGAATCTCCACCTTGCAGCACTCGCTGGACAGTGTGTCTAAGGCGTTCAGCCTGACAGGGTTGCCTCCAAACACGTCTCCGACGATTGTCTGGTTGAAGGCATATGCGACACTCAGAGGTGAAGAGAACGTGATGTCAATCCTGAGCGGTCCATTCGGCATGTTGTTGGGCGCATCTGTACCACGCTGTATGGTGTCGTGGTTGCAAAGATGGACCTCGCCATGGACGTCGGGAGTGAAGATGCGCATCATGCAGCCTATTGCGCACAGTTTGAGTCGTAACGCGACCTCCTGTGGCTGCACAAAAAGCGGTTTGGCGTTGCTGTCAGGATTCCTCCGAGCCATAATCCGTAGGTAGCGGTCATCCACTGAAGTAGTATCCCTTTGGCGGCCTGAGTGAGGTATATAATCGACAGTTCCTTTCTACATCTACATCTACATCTACATGATTACTCTGCAATTCACATTTAAGTGCTTGGCAGAGGGTTCATCGAACCACAATCATACTATCTCTCTACCATTCCACTCCCGAACAGCGCGCGGGAAAAACAAACACCTAAACCTTTCTGTTCGGGCTCTGATTTCTCTTATTTTATTTTGATGATCATTCCTACCTATGTAGGTCGGGCTCAACAAAATATTTTCGCATTCGAAAGAGGAAGTTGGTGACTGAAATTTCGTAAATAGATCTCGCCGCGACGAAAAACGTCTTTGCTTTAATGACTTCCATCCCATCTCGCGTATCATATCTGCCACACTCTCTCCCCTATTACGTGATAATACAAAACGAGCTGCTCTTTTTTGCACCCTTTTGTTGTCCTCCGTCAACCCCACCTGGTAAGGATCCCACACCGCGCAGCAATATTGGTAACAAAGGACGAACGAGTGTAGAGTGAGCTGTCTCTTTAGTGGACTTGTTGCATCTTCTAAGTGTCCT
The DNA here is from genome assembly GCF_021461385.2 of Schistocerca piceifrons. NCBI lineage: Eukaryota > Metazoa > Arthropoda > Insecta > Orthoptera > Acrididae > Schistocerca > Schistocerca piceifrons. The sequence continues at coordinate 534,648,863 of NC_060144.1, read as the reverse complement.
GCCAATGAAACCCAACCTTTGGCTCGCCTTCCCCACAATATTATCTGTGTGGTCTTTCCAAATGAAGTTGTTCGTAATTTTAACACCCAGGTACTTAGTTGAATTGAGAGCCTTGAGAATTGTACTATTTATCGATTAATCGAATTCCAACGGATTTCTTTTGGAACTCTTGTGGATCACCTCACACTTTTCGTTATTTAGCCTCAACTGCCACCTGCCACACCATACAGCAATCTTTTCTAAATCGCTTTGCAACTGATACTGGTCTTCGGATGACCTTACTAGACGGTAAATTACAGCATCATCTGCGAACAACCTAAGAGAACTGCTCATATTGCCACCCAGGTCATTTATATAGATTAGGAACAGCAGAGGTCCCAGGACGCTTCCCTGGGGAACACCTGATATCACTTCAGTTTTACTCGATGATTTGCCGTCTATTACTACGAACTGCGACCTTCCTGACAGGAAATCACGAATCCAGTCACACAACTGAGACAATACCCCATAGGCCCGCAGCTTGATTAGAAGTCGCTTGTGAGGAACGGTGTCAAAAGCTTTCCGGAAATCTAGAAATACGGAATCAACTTGAGATGCCCTGTCGATAGCGGCCATTACTTCGTGCGAATGAAGAGCTAGCTGCGTTGCACAAGAACGATGTTTTCTGAAACCATGCTGATTACGTATCAATAGATCGTTCCCTTCGAGGTGATTCATTATGTTTCAATACAGTATATGCTCCAGAACCCTACTCTCTGTATCTTCTCCATGTCCGAACAACATCGCTTTGGTTCACTCCGAGACGCCTGGTCCCTTCCCTTGTTGAAAGCCCTTCCTGGCACAAAGTAGCAATGTGGACGCGATCGAACCGCGGTATTGACCGTCAAGGCATGGTTGAACTACAGACAACACGAGCTGTGTACCTCCTTACTGGTGGAATGACTGGAAATGGTCGGCTGTAGGACCCCGTCCCTCTAATAGGCGCTGCTCATGCAAGGTTGTTTACGTCTTTGGGCTGGTTGAGTGACATCTCTGAACAGGCAAAAGGACTGTGTCAGTGATACACTATCCACAATCAACGTCTGTCATCAGGAGTTCTGGGAACTGGGGCGATGTAAATATTTTTGATGTGTGTATTTCAGAATTATGGGCACCGTCTCGATGTCGTACGGGTGCTAGTTTAATATAGATCGTAGAACTTCCCGTACTGCTGACCGTGGGATGGACAATTCTCGTGACAGTGCAACTAGCACTGCCCGCGACCATGCTGCATAGTCAGTCAGCTACAGCATCAACAACCTCATCAATAACTTCTACCAGCACAGGACTCCTCTGTCTTCCAAGTGCCGCACCGAGCCCACCCGTATTTCATTGTCATCTTCTTCAATGCATTTAATGACATCGGCCCTCTCCTCGGTCCTTTCAGATGGAGACACTCTCTCACGCAACACCGTAATTGCTGCCGTTCACATAAAGCAGTTTCTCTAATAGCACACGGTCTCTCTCCTCTAGAGCCACACTGGTCACTCACGTTGCCTGACAGCATGATGTCATACCATCCTATAGTGTACAGTGCCAGATTTGCACCTGGTGGTCGAAATAGGAACTGATTTTTGTCCAATGTAAATCGGTTCCGCATTAACGCATTATCGTATCTACCATATTCGCTGGCATACGATAGTTACAACACACACTGAACTTCTGTGTGTAGCTGCACTTAAATTATAACCACTCGGTATAAAGCGATTCTCGGCAGATAGTACTGCACGTTGAATTTCATCTGGACACCGGCCTGGAGAAACTCGTGCTACACGGTATTTCACGTCTGTGGATATCGTCTGAGGTTCCTTGCGGACGTCTTGTTTTATTTTTCTCCGTAGATAAACGTACGGAGATATGAAGTGTGGTGGGCGTGCAAGCCATCTCTTGTTCGACGAACGACCGATCCAACGACCTTTAACTGTTCTGTTAAGAAGTCTGTAATTATCTGTGTGGAAGGGATGGGACATCAGTCACGTTGGTACCACTTTGATTCCCTTATGTCCAGGGATATGTCTTTCAGTAATTGTGGCAGTATAGGTGCGAGTAACTGTTACCTGTGAATTTTTAGAGTCCCATCAACAAAACAGGGGTCACTAATGCGATTCTTGAGAATCCCACACCACATGTTCGCAGACAGAGGTCTTTTTTATCCACTTATATCTTCCTGGATTGACTTTCAACTCACCAGTAGTGCATGTCGTAGAGATTGATTTTCTACCATTTGTTAACGATGTTTCAACGGTAAACAAAATGTTTCATAGACACACAGTATCACTCTGCACTTTTAGTAGATAGTATCAGAAGACTAGCAAGCGGTTTTGAAAGTCAGTACCATGAAGCTGTCGATGGAGCGAAATGTAGAAGTGTGAAAAATGTTTCGAAGCTAGTATTCGCAGAACACACCTAAGACCATCACACTCCCAAACATTCAAGCTGCCTCGGAATTACATGTGGAATGTGACGTGTCGGTAGATGAGCAGGCCAATAAAGACAGTCGAAAATCTTCAAAAAAGTAACACATTAACAAGTTTACTTACAAAATGTACATTTAATAATTGAGATATACATGCTTCTGAAATGCTGAAGGCCATTTTGTGGTCATATACAATGAGAGTAAACTGTTAGTTGTATTTCTCTCATTAGTCGCTTTTCTTTTTCGTTGGTGTGTTTTATTCTTCACACTTCGAGTTCCTTAATTTTTTAAATACTGTTTGCAAAGACCGATTGCTAGGGCTTGGCAGTATCGAGATAACTTTCAGCTAACAACTGGACTTCAGTTGGCGACATTCGCCGTAAACGAAAACCATATCCACTTTTTTTACTGTCGTATACCTTATGAAGGTCTGAATGCCATTACGAGCAGTTTAACTGATCGCTACAACAGCACAGTCCAGACTGAATGGCTTCAAGCACGCAGCTTAACACATGAACCGGACCTGAATTACAGGTTGGCTTACATTTCGTTCAGCAGGGCAGAGTTTTTTGAGACTACTTCTTCTGACGGCAGAGCTATGATTTGCTGCACTGTTATCTTATTACTATCTGGTTTGCGACGGGGCGGTAAATAAAGAAGGTAGTGCTATTGCAGAGAGTTCACACGAATGTGCATATACAAATGCTGGTTAAAAATGTTATTGCAAATTTTGGCTCAGGGGATGATTTCCACACTTGGTGCATTAATACACTTCCACACCCCCGCATTTGTTATAGTTTTTGAATTAATTATTCACTCAGACATAAGTACAATTTATGCTAGGGAACCAAATTAGGCGATTATTATAGCAAAATCAGTTTTTCGCGACACAGTTCAATCACTATTTATTGGCTTTGTCCTTTTCTTTCACACAGTGAAATTAGCACTGGTGAGACGGTTTACAGTTTTAGTTTAATAATGATTTGACTCCGAGCCCCTAATAGCAGTAATTTAGACTGCTATAATCTAAAGTTATTCAGTCAATTCGAACAGATCCACAAGTCCCACTGTCCTCTTTGTTCTAACAGTTTTGGCGCGAAATCACAGACCGCCACATGTTCACTTACGACAATGTAAATCTCGTGAATCGTACTCACATAAATAATCGTAGCACTTACCAGTTCACCAAATATATGCTTGCACACTTCCACTATTAAACAAAACTCTTTGTCGAAATAAATCGGCGCGAAAAAGAATTCTCAAACGACCACATAGGCCACCCTCAAGTGGGGCTTGCTCGCCACCCACCTTCCGAAACGACTGACCAACGACTGACCCCTGGCCAAGATGGCCGCTCGCTTATATAGGCTCGGACATCAACGCCCTAGTTATGCAAGTATCAGTCTCACCAGTTAAGGTTACAAATTGTGATACATACATCCCTCGACAGAAATAACTACACCATCGGAACCGCGCTAAAAAGACGTCTTATCTAATATGTAACATTAATTTCTAGGGTTATTCTATCGCCCGTAAACCAAGTTTTAGTTTTTGCAAAATTTTGCCACTTAGCGCAAATTTTTTTGTTGACATCTATGCTGCAAAGTTTCAACATGGAACTGCATGTAGCACCATTTTTAGACGTAATCTACAGCGATCTACACATTGCGCTGCTCAAAATCTTCATCTCTATAATAATTAATTAATTATGGGCCATAAATGTTAATAATTATTTGCGAACAATGAAAACTATTGCGAGTTATGTGTATAGTATAACTTAACTAGTTTAAAATACGTGTGATGCCATACAAACTATTATATAGTGCCGTTCTTTACGTCCTGAATTTTCTATTGAATTTTATAAACAATTTTCCCTCAAACTTAGTTTATTGCTCTTTACGGGCTTAATTATTTATGAATCTTAACGTATGACTACGGCACTCGATCCGCTATGACGAAACGTTTTTAATGAGTGCTAGCCCATCCCTGTAAGTTGGTATTTACTATTTTTATTAATTTTCAGTATTCGTGATATTAACCGATTTTGAGGTTACTATAACTTTTGGTCTCGTGACTTGCAATAAAGATCGTGCATATTGCTGACCACAATCCACTGCCGCTTCGCTCTTCACCGTAAGTTACATACTTTTCGAGTAATGCGCGAAAAACCAAACAATGCACCAAGCAAAGGGCCACGTGGTCGCCCAGCCGCGGAGACCGACCGTTGCAAATCTCGCGCGGGCGTGGCACGCGATTCCGCGAATCGCGCGTCGTGTAGCGCGCTTGCTCTCCACGGGTTCGAATCCTGCCTCGGGCATGGATGTGTGTGATGCCCTTAGGTTAGTTAGGTTTAAGTAGTTCTAAGTTCTAGGGGACTGATAACCTCAGATGCTATGTCCCATAGTGCTCAGAGCCATTTGAACCATTTGAAGAAATCAGACTCGTATGTACAAAAATTATCTTATCCACTGTAGCTTGGCCTAAACTGAATTTGTATACAGGGTGAACATTAATGAAACAGACAAACTGCAGGGACGGTTTCTTGATTGGAAATGGAGGAAAAATGGTTCAAATGGGTCAAAGCACTATGGGACTTAACATCAGTTCCCTAGACTTAGAACTACTTAAACCTGATTAACCTAAGGACTTCACAAGCATCCATGCCCGAGGCAGGATTCGAACCTGCGGCCGTAGCAGTCGCGCAATTCCGGACTGTAGCGCCAGAACCGCTCGGCCACAGTGGCCGGCGAAATGGAGGAAAAAGGTCCTGTTAACATCTATCCGGAAATGGACGGTGTGCCTGCAGTGACAACAAATTGTTCCAGAATGCAGTAGAGAGTTACATCGCATCCACGGCACAACATGTGTTCAAAGTGGTGTCCATAGAATTGCAGGTGATAGGGACAGTACCGGTCGTTAAACAGGATACACATCATCGTACTTCGGCTTACATCAAAATTGTGGGCCACTTTTCTGGAGCTTCTACTAGGGTTCATCTCACAGTCTTGTAGAACCCGGTCCTCCAAATCTGCTGTCCGCCGACTTCTAGGTCTTTCGTCTGTTCGAAAGGACCCGTGATCATACAAACGTCCAAAAAGGGCTTGAAATGTTGTGTGATGTGGTTGGTGTGTGTGAGGGCACTTGTTTTGGTGAAACCGTGCTGCCTCTCGACCATTTCCATCAGCTTGGTCGTACACAAACACTATCTCGGCTTGTTCCCGACGTGAATACTGGACTGTTCTGCTGCTTACAGTATGCTGCGCCAATCGCACAGCTTGCAGCACACAAGCAACACACGGCACGTGGTCTTAGGACCTGTTATTCGTCAGCGCCATATACCGTGGCAACAATGGTTTCTGGACACATGTTCATAGGACCTTACCTCCTCCATTTCCAGTCAGGAATCCGTCTCTGCAGTTTGTCGGTTTTATTAATGTTCACACTGTATGTATCTTGATATAACTTTAATTGTTTGCGTGAGCTTTTTGTACTCTAAATACAGGTTGTAGCCGGTGTAAATGCAGATATTCATCTATGCGGTATCTTAATATGTACACATCAATGAGCTGGTTGTTTTTTTCTCAGCGTCGAACAGTCTTCCCACGAATACGTCACAAACTTTACGACCTGATGTTTCCTGCATGGAAATGCCTGGGCCACGAAGTGAACGACACCTGGCAGTATGGAGTGTCAATAACAGCCCGCTGCCCACGTGGTCGACAGCCGTTAGCGTTACAGAAAGCTCGCAAACACAGCTCTGGCATAGTGGAAGCATATACCTAAGCAGATTTAGCTGATATGCACCTAATTTACGAGTGTGAAGAAGCTAAGCAATCTGCGGTCCAAGTAACTCGACGCAAGAGTCTTCATTGCAGTGCACGAACGTCTACGACATCGACTTCGACCTCGGTGCGAGGGCTGTGGGCCACAAAGTGGTGCTGCACCATTAAGACGTGAGGAGGATTTTCTACATATAATTGGAGAACAACCTACCGTAAGTACAAGAAGCTCGGCACGTCACGTAGGAACATCTCAGACGACTGTTCATCGCGCGTTACGTGAAGAGTTACTGCATCCTTATCAACACCAGAGAGTTCAACATCTTCACGAAGCGGACTGCCACAGAGAATTGAATTCTGCACCCGACTCTTGGAACAGTGTGAGTAAACTGCAGAGTTTCTTCGAGAAGTATTGGTTACAGATGAATCCATGTTCACTCGCGAAGGTCGTGTGAATGTGCATAATTTACACGCCTGGAGAGATGAGAATCCTCACACTACTCGAATGGGCAAATTTCAAGCCAGATTTTCTCTAAACATGTGGGCTGTGATCGTCGGAGGTACATTTCTGGGTCCACTAGAGCAGCCTGTGAGATGACAACTGCTCCTTATCTATTAGCGTCGTTACCTATTCCAGTCCTCAGTGCCAGAGTTTCTGGATGGCGTTTCATTTCAAGAATGTCTCCAGATGTTGTTTATGCACGTTGGGGCACCTCCTCATGCGTGTACAATAGTTTGACGGTATTTAGATCGCCAGTTTCTCAACAGATGGCTGGGGAAGCCATGTGTGTTGACCGCCCAAATTCCCCGATGTAAATCCACAGATTTTAATTCTGGGAGCACGTCAACGAGATCGTCTACCGCGAGGTCATCGACGACGAAGAAGCTGTCACAGCCATCAGAGGTGACGATGGAGTGTGGGGACGGGTCAGAGCGTCGTGGTATCGTCACTAAGAAGCCTTCAGGACAACTGGCGGAGGCCATTTCAAACATTTGCTTTCAACGACGTGACAGAAATCATGGTTGTTATTCTCTTACCGAAGCTCATAAGTGCCTTAATTTGGTGTGTCCTGATTATCTTACAAGCCACAGAATGTGGTGAGATGTGCGCTGCTCGTGCTCGTGCCGTGTATTACTTGACACCTTGTCTTTGTGGTACTGCCGTCCCGTTTCTTATTCGATTTACTGGCGTCACTAAGTTGCTGGCTTGCCTGCCCGTGAGTGACAGCAGCGGCGCTTATCGATAAGAGCACTGTCGTACCATCTTTGGAGCGACTGCTAGTATTACCGGATCGCCGTGTGTCAAGAGTTCAGTCGGGACGGAGCTCCAGTAAGGTTTGCACAGCCAGTACTCGCCGACCGCTGGCGACACACATGCACTGTCCGGCGGAAGGAGACTTGAGGGGGGATGACCGTTGGCTGGTCGCTCGGTCGATCGCCTCATCCAGCGACGTGTATTTGGTCTTTTGGCCGCTTCCGTGCCCCTTCATTTGGTCATCTTGTGGGACTTGGATCGGTTCCTTCCTTGTGCAGAGATGTCGGGTGCCAATGGGCCCGTGTTCCCTCTGCATGGTTGGTTCCAAGCCAGTGTCTCCAGGTGTGTCCGAGTTCCGAACGGACATCAAGGGATTCGGGATGGAGCAGCAGTGAGCTCCGGACAGCCATGACTCGCCCGACTGTTGCCGACACACATGACTTGAGTCGGCACGACCTTGGTTCGATGTTCGGTCGGTCGTCTCATCCGTCGACGTGTATTTGGTCGCCGACCGCTTCTGGGTTCTCCATGTATGTCGACTTGTGTTTCATGCTTGTTGTTCCACAGTCACTGGTTTTAGTATTGTTTGAGTTGTTTGTGGAAGTGTTTCGTGGAACAATGTGTAACTTGTGTGGTTTGAATGAGCAGCTATTTTAATGCAGTCTGCGTGCTGCAGGCAGTTGGTCGGCTGTGGGGGAGCAGCGAGGAAGTCTCTGCGGCGTGTAATCTGGCCGGGGCCGCTGGCGGCGTGCACGCGCGGTCGGAGTTGTGTGGCACTATCTACGAGATCTGCTAAGTTCTTCGCCCACTGCACCTGCATACCGGAGTTGAGTAATCAGTGAAGTGTCATGAAAGCTCAACCGTTGTGACATTTCTCCGTTAATTGCTGGTTGTTGCATCCTGGGCTGTCCCCACAAGCAGCAATGTGACGGTGTGTTGGAGTCGGCAAAATTTTGCAGCCATCTCCCTGTATGGTGTTTAACCTTTGAAATGATTATAATTTACCAGTGAAGTGCACAAGCGGTATCTTCTGCCTTGTGGCCGTTAATGTTCCGGTTACCTGCCCTGGTCTTAAGCGTAGTTTCGCGGCAGTGTGTTTTCCTCACTGTGTTCATGCTTTCCGGCACGATGTGTAGTTCGACAGCTTGGTGTTGTTCTCTTTTTCTCTTTGAGTGTTTATTCTGCCTTGACTGTGTTTATATGTCAATTATTAAGACATAATCCAGCTGCGATCCTCGTCTTCGCTGGTACCTTTGGTTGTCGTGTTGTTGGTCAGGTGGAAGGCAATTGATTAAGCGGTTGGTTCGTTCGTCAGCCGTCCGTAGGACGTGCTGCAACCCGATTGTTTAGTGTTCCGCTTTGCTGTCTGTCTCACCTAAACTGTGGTTAGGGTTTCCTCCCCAGGCCGACCCTTGGAACACTTCTGAGCACCACTGTTTGTTGTTTGTGATTGTCATTTTATTTGGTCGCTGGTACTGTGCCAGGCCTTCAGCCATGTGTTAATATTGTCTGTCTTATGTTTAGTGTATGGTCTTCAGCCGAACTTCATAACAACCTTAAGATTAGACCTTCAGCTGTGTTTCATTTACAATTCTTGTTGCTCTGTATTTAGGCCTTCAGCCGCGTTTGCTTCAGAATCTGTGGCTTTAATATGTAAATCCTTGTCTGTAAGGTTTCTCTTTAATTATTTTGAATTCTTGAAACGGCCTTCAGCCGTGTTCTGTAAATGTTTATCTTAAGGTTGTCTTTAATTATACTTTAGTAATTGCTTGGGCCATCAGCCGACAAGATATTTCAAGTTTTCTTAAGATGTTTTTCTGTTGTACTGCGTAAAGGCTTATCTTTAAAGTCTCTCTTTTATTATGCAAAGAAATATTTTTTTTAATTGGGCTTTCAGCCGAAGAATTAAATTGAATTTTCCTTAATATGGCCATTAGCAAGAATTTGTAAATGCTTGGCTTTTAAGGAATTTCCTTAGCTGACCTGAAATATTATTTCGGCGTTTAGCCGAGAAGATATTATAATTTTACTTAAGTAAGGCCTTCAGTCGTTACTCTAAATCCTGGTGATTTAAAAGCAATCATTTAAACTTATTCTGGAGAAGTTACATGGGCACTCAGGTGTGAATTGACCTTTGTTATTTTATAAAGAGAAAACTGTACGTTGGTTTGAGGAATAAAGTTGTGTGTGTTCTTGTATAACTAACAGTAATTGACCTTGGCCCCTTTCCAAACCTGATCCGCTCTGCCTTGCGAAACCAGATTTCATGTGGGATATACTTTTGTTTTGGATCGTAAATAAATTTCTGTGTTAGGTACCATGTATTTCTGTTTTCCGTTTGTTTTTGTTGTTTTGCATAACGCATCAGTGCTTTGCACGTTGAAAGTAACAGCACAAAGATAGCTTTAAATCCTTGATGAAACGTTTTTACACCTCCATACGCAGTTTTGCCCCTTGTTTGTGGTAATGGACGGCGTAGATAACACAAATAATGATTGAAAATTGAATGTTATTTCTCACTAAACATGCGTGTACGAAAAATAAAGCTTATTTGGATACGTATGACCTCAGATTCCTCCATTCGTTGTCAGTAGCGGGAGAATGACCTCCACATTCGTTACCGTAAGGCGTGCCGCAACGCTTGAGCCTTTTCAGCATCTCCCCTCCTGATCTCGAGGTAAACAGACGTTAATGAACTTCTTGTGCCACTAGTACGTGGAGGTAGTACCCAGTCTAAAGGCATACGGCCTATAAAAGTATAATTATTTGTCTGCAAATAGCTTCTAATAGCTATAATTATTAGTCTGAAAATGACGTAAATACTGACGTAACAGAAATATGTCCACTTATACCGCGATAGAAATATCTGCACTTATAATAGTTACAGCTTCTACATGCAGAGGGTGGACAAAAACATGCAAACACCAAAAACATAACACATTAACATGCTTAAAACGGTACAGGAAAACATCTAGTATTCAAACCAGTTTACATTCGTCACGGAGTGGACAAATACAGGTCCTGAATGGCTTTCAAGGCTGAAGAGCCAAAGAAACCAATACTCCTGCCTAATATTGTGTAGGGGCCCCGCCAACACACAGAAGTGTCGCAACACGATGTGGCATGCACTCGACTAATGTCTGAAGTACTGATGAAGGGAACTGACACCACGAATCCTGCAGGACTGTCCAAAAATCCGTAAGAGTACGACTTATGAATAACACGTTGCAAGGCATTCCAGCATTGCTCAATAACGTTCATGCCTGGGGAGTTTGGTGGCCAGCGGAAATGTTTAAGAAACGTATCCTGGAGCCACACTGTAGCAATTCTGAACCTATGAGGTGTCGCACTGTACTGCTGGAATTGCCCAAGTCCGTCTGAATGAACAATGGCCATGAATAGATGCAGGTAATCAGACAGGATGCTTATGTACGTGTCACCTGCCGGAGTCGTATGTAGACGTATCAGGGGTCCCATATCATTCCAACCGCACAAGCCCCGCACCATTACGGAGCCTCCACCAGCCTGAACAGTATCTTGCTGACATGCATGGTCCATGGATTCGTGAGGTTGTCTCCATATCCGCACATGTCCATCGACTCGATGAAACGAGACTCGTCTGACCAGGCCACATGTTTCCAGTCATCAACAGCCGAAAGTCGAAGTTGACGAGTCCGGGCGAGGCGTAAAGCTTTTTGTCGTGCAGCCATCAGGGCTACACGAGAGGGCCTTCGGCTCCGAAAGCCCGTATTGATGATGTTCCGTTGAATGGTTCGCACGACGACACTTGTTGATGGCCCAGCATTGAAATCTGCAGCAATTTCCAGAATATCAGCACTTCTGTCACGCTGAACGATTCTCTTCAGTCTTCATTGGTCCCATTCTTGCAGAATCTTTTTCCAACAGCAGCGATGTCGGAGATTTGATGCTTTACCGGATTCCTGATATTCACGGGACACTCGTGAAATCGTCGTACGGGAAAATCGCTACTTCATAGTTACCTCAGAGATGCTGTGTCCCATTGTTCGCGCGACGACTATAACACCACGTTCAAACTCACTTAAATCTTGACAGTCTGCCACTGTAGCGGCAGTAACCAATCTAACAACTGCGCCAGACAATTGTTGTCTTATATAGGCATTGCCGACCGCAGCGCCGTCTTCTGCCTGTTTACATATCTCCTCTGTATTTGAATACGCTTGCCTAAAACAGTTTCTTTGGCGCTTCAGTGTAAATCGTTCATCCTGCAAAACAGTAGCAGGATCAGGTAACGATGATGGAGGTGGCTAACGATCACGTACCCTACTCTCCAAAGTAGGCTCAGTGATACTGAGATCTGCTCACTGTAGGAGCCAGGGAGGATGGGATAACTCATTCTCGCGCACAAAACCAGCCCTGGACAATAACTGTGTGAACAGGAGCTCTGTCGGTCCGGAACACAGCAGCATCATTGGGGAAAAAAGATTGTGTCTTGGGATGTACCTGATCAGACAAAATTGTCGCATAATCCTTGTCAGTAATGTGACCTTGCAAAGTAACCAAGAGGCCATTGGGTTACCACAATATGGCTGCCCAAATCATTACCGAACCGTCGCAATATTTAATAGTTCACTCTTGGGACATAAACTCGGCCAAAAGTTGGAGACAGTGTGAAACACAAATCATACCACCAAACATTATGGTCTCTGACCAGTTTGAGATTCAATACCATCTGATGGCGTTACGGGAATGTTACTCGATAAGGAAAGGGTATCAGCGGAGCAGAGGTGGGCGAAGAATCAACTGTGGAAGAGATTAGAAGCGTTTGAAACGTGATGCTACTGAATAATACTGAAGATTAGATGGGTAGATCAAATAAAGAATGAATAAGTACTGAATCGATTTGGGGAGAAAAGAACGCTATGGGACAACTTAAGTAAAAGAACGAATTGTTTGACAGGCCACTTGCTGAAGCATCAAGAATCGTCACTTTCAATAAGGACGGAAGTATGGGAAGTAAAAATTGTAGAGGGAGACCAAAAATGGACCATTGTAAGCAGAGTCCAATAATTGTGCAGACTAGAGACGCTCACAGAGAATAGACTAACATGATGGATAGCTGGATCAGACCAGTCTTCTTTACTGAAGTCCATAACATCAACAACAGTACTTTAATCTGAATCTGTGTGTTGGAAAAGGGGTCATGTGCCATAAAGTAAACTTTTCAGGAGACACAGAAAACTGTTTACTGCACAACGGTAAACTTGGTGGTGTCGTGGAGTTCCTGTGTAGCATTTGGCACCAGAGTGAAACAATATGCACCATTAGAACACACTTTAGCCATCCAATCTGAATGTACTGGAGATGACCCTTATTCGAACCTGATGTTGTTGATGAGGCAACTAGCATTCTGATTCCAGCGAAAGGATTGTGTAAAAGAAGCAAAAAAAAAATTAGGGGGACAAAATTTTAAACACTTTCATTTTTTTCAGGAATGTATGAAGTTAAACAGATTTCTGTTCAGGAAAATGAAACCTTTATTTATCAAATATGTACATAGTATCCTCTTCTTATCACACATGTTGGTGCTATGACCAGAAATTGAACACAGTGTCAAAAACAAAAGTTGGAACTCCTTCATATAAGGCACAAAAAGAAACACATCAGTGTCTGGTATACACTTATTACTGTCTCGCATCTTCGGGGCGCTCTCCTGACTAGTCTGCTAACATTTTCTTTGATAATTGTTTCCCATTCCTCAGAAAGGATCTCTACAAGTTGTTCAAGGTCCTGAGGTACTACAGAACGGATCCTCAAGAAGATCTATGCAAGTTTTTCAAGAACCTGAGGTAGTCAGGACGGGTTTACAAGAAGGATCTCTGCAAGTTGTTCAAGAGCCTGAGGTACTACAGAACGGGTCCTCAAGAAGGATCTCAGCAAGTTGTTCAAGAGCCTGAGGTACTGCAGGACATGCCTGATCAGGTCACAATTAAAATACGGCAAAGCAGACAATTGTGGGTATGTTTTAAACATCTTTATTTCCTGGACGCTGGAAGATAGTATCATAAATTGGTTTCTGCTCGTCAGGTATGTAGAATTTCCCTTACGTCCCCTAGTCCTTCTTTTTTATTGGAACAAGGCCACTATATGCTTATATATTTGGAAGATGTGCCTTAGACATGGCCCCTTCTCTAACTCAAAACCCATCTAATGAGGTCTTTCGTTGAATGGTACATGACACCTTATTATAACAAACGATGCATACAGATGTAAAGATCAGATGTTTTCGGTAAACCTAATTAAAAAGAAAAGGAAAAAGAGAGAGAGACAGAGAGAGAGAGAGAGACAGAGAGAGAGAGAGAGAGAGAGAGAGAGAGAGAGAGAGGGAGGGAGGAAAGGTGGACATGAACCCTTTTAGAACTCATCAGTTCGTTTACAATCGATCTTAACATACACTGCCTGAAAATAAAATGGTGCGCCAGAAAGACGATGCGGATATAGGAGGGCTGTCCAGAAAGTAAGTTACGATCGGTCGCGAAATGGAAACGATTATGAAAATCCGATAAAGCTTTGCAAAGATGTGTTGGGCAGTGTCTCTAGTATGACTCTAGGTAGAATTATGTCGCTCTTTTCATTCCTGAGCTCTTAGTGAGCACGTAAAGATGTTATAGAAAATAGTGTCTCCCGCCAAGTACGAGGGCCTGGTGAGAATTTTCCCCTGAAGCTATGCAACCAACATTACATAACTGTCGTGCGGTTTCTTCTTCAAGACAATTCTCAGCCTCATTCTGCAGGGGCAATGAAGATGTTCCTACATCGTTTCAATTGGAAATGTTTGGTTACCCACAATACAGCCCGTAATTGTCTCCCACTCAGTTTCATCTCTGCTCAAACGAACTGCTGACTATGAAGACAACATTTTGGCACAGACAACGAGCTTTAGGCCAGCGTAGAGAATTGGCGGAAAGTACTGGCGGCTGCCTTCTACTATGAGGGTATTGGAAAGTTGGTACAACGCTACGACGAATGTCTGAGTCAGTACGGCGACTGAAAGGTGTAGCTAACTGTTACAAATGAAACATTTCTGACTTTCACTGTGATTTTCATTTCGCGATCAATCGTAACTTACTTTCTGGACAGCCCTCGTATATCTGATGACGGCATGTGCCAACTGGGGGATAGCAGATATACTTAGAATGGTTTCAATATCGTCCGCCTCCGGACACAGTAGCAGCATAACTACCATAACATCATCTGTGTCTACACTTTAATAGGGAATGATCACAACCAGAAGGCTCAGGTTAGTGCAAACGTGTGAAGCAAGAAGGCAACAACGCCACGGAGGCGCATTCTTACTTGCTAGAAACAAATGAGCAAATTTGAAAGGGGTCGAAGTGTGGCCTTCCTAGTGGCAGGATGGTCCTTTCTGAGAACTGCGACATAAGTTGGACGTGCAGCGTCAGTTGTGCAACGATGCTGGTATCAGTGGTGACGTGAACATCCTCACACCCGTAGACGAGGTCGTGGACGCCCACGCCACACAGATGCCCACAACGATTGTTGTATTGTAGGGGCAGCAGCGGCAGATCGCACAGCTGCCGCAACACAGATACGGGGTGACAATTATAGAACTATATGAAATAAAATCGTCAAAACTTCTGAACGGTTTGCGTTAGGACATTCAAACTGCACGGCTGGCCGCGAGACATGATGGGAATTAGAGTTCTGGTTTAGCGACAAAGTCCAGTTTCATTTGCATTGGATAGTCAATAAGCAAAATTGGCGTATCTTGGGGACTGAGATCCCGCATTTCGCGATCTAGAAATCTCTTCACCCTGAACTGGTGACTGTGTGGTGTGTAATGTTCAGTCACGGAATAATCGGTGCGATATTCCTTGATGGCACGGTGCCTACCGAACGGTCCATGAAGGTTCTGGAAGATGATTTTATCCCCATTATACAAAGTGACCCTGATTTCGACAAGATGCGTTTCATGCAAGACCCCATAGAAGCAGGAGAGTGTCTGACGTCATGGTGGAGCTTTTTGGGGACCGCATTCTGGCTCATGGTACCCAGAGGCCACTGGCATCGGTCTCGATTAGCCGCCATATTCTCCGGATCTGAACACATGCGACTCCTTTTTGTGGGGCTATATTAAAGACAAGGTGTGAGCCGTGCGTGGCTCGTGTTCGTGCCATCTCTTATTTAACATCCTGTTTTTGCCGTACTGCCACCTCGTTATGTTTGTTTCAATTACTTGTGTCACTGAGTTGCTGCTTTGCCTGCCTGTGAGCGGCAGCAGCAGCGCTTATCGATGTAAGCCCTGCCGTGTTATCTTTGCTGGATTGCTCGCAGCAGCAGCGCTTATCGATATAAGCCCTGCCGTATTATCTTTGCTGGATTGCTCTTACTTCCCGGTCATCGTGTGTCGAGCAGTCAGTTGGAACGCGCCAGGAGTTAGTTCAGAGCTGGCAGTGTTTGAGTTGGCACGCGGCACAAGTTCAGTCGGTGCGCGGGAGCAGTGAGGCCCGGACCGCCATGACTCGCCCGACGGCTGCCGACACTCATGATTGGAGTCGCGACGACTTTGGTTGGTCGTCGGTCGGTCGTCTTGCCGGACGACGTGTGTTTGGCCGGCGATCGCTTATGGGTTGGCTGTGTGTACCGACTCGTGATTCGTCACTGTTATTGTACAGTCTCTGCCGTTAGCATTGACTGGCTCTTCGTGCAAGTTTTCATGAAACTGTGTGTAGTTTGTGTGATTTTGATTGACAAGTTACACTCCTGGAAATGGAAAAAAGAACACATTGACACCGGTGTGTCAGACCCACCATACTTGCTCCGGACACTGCGAGAGGGCTGTACAAGCAATGATCACACGCACGGCACAGCGGACACACCAGGAACCGCGGTGTTGGCCGTCGAATGGCGCTAGCTGCGCAGCATTTGTGCACCGCCGCCGTCAGTGTCAGCCAGTTTGCCGTGGCATACGGAGCTCCATCGCAGTCTTTAACACTGGTAGCATGCCGCGACAGCGTGGACGTGAACCGTATGTGCCGTTGACGGACTTTGAGCGAGGGCGTATAGTGGGCATGCGGGAGGCCGGGTGGACGTACCGCCGAATTGCTCAACACGTGAGGCGTGCGGTCTCCACAGTACATCGATGTTGTCGCCAGTGGTCGGCGGAAGGTGCACGTGCCCGTCGACCTGGCACCGGACCGCAGCGACGCACGGATGCACGCCAAGACCGTAGGATCCTACGCAGTGCCGTAGCGGACCGCACCGCCACTTCCCAGCAAATTAGGGACACTGTTGCTCCTGGGGTATCGGCGAGGACCATTCGCAACCGTCTCCATGAAGCTGGGCTACGGTCCCGCACACCGTTAGGCCGTCTTCCGCTCACGCCCCAACATCGTGCAGCCCGCCTCCAGTGGTGTCGCGACAGGCGTGAATGGAGGGACGAATGGAGACGTGTCGTCTTCAGCGATGAGAGTCGCTTCTGCCTTGGTGCCAATGATGGTCGTATGCGTGTTTGGCGCCGTGCAGGTGAGCGCCACAATCAGGACTGCATACGACCGAGGCACACAGGGCCAACACCCGGCATCATGGTGTGGGGAGCGATCTCCTACACTGGCCGTACACCACTGGTGATCGTCGAGGGGACACTGAATAGTGCACGGTACATCCAAACCGTCATCGAACCCATCGTTCTACCATTCCTAGACCGGCAAGGGAACTTGCTGTTCCAACAGGACAATGCACGTCCGCATGTATCCCGTGCCACCCAACGTGCTCTAGAAGGTGTAAGTCAACTACTCTGGCCAGCAAGATCTCCGGATCGGTCCCCCATTGAGCATGTTTAGGACTGGATGAAGCGTCGTCTCACGCGGTCTGCACGTCCAGCACGAACGCTGGTCCAACTGAGGCGCCAGGTGGAAATGGCATGGCAAGCCGTTCCACAGGACTACATCCAGCATCTCTACGATCGTCTCCATGGGAGAATAGCAGCCTGCATTGCTGCGAAAGGTGGATATACACTGTACTAGTGCCGACATTGTGCATGCTCTGTTGCCTGTGTCTATGTGCCTGTGGTTCTGTCAGTGTGATCATGTGATGTATCTGACCCCAGGAATGTGTCAATAAAGTTTCCCCTTCCTGGGACAATGAATTCACGGTGTTCTTATTTCAATTTCCAGGAGTGTATTTTAAATGTTGTCGGCTTACTGGCTCTGAGGAATCGGTCGCTTGGTGTGGATCAGCCAGGAAATCTCCATGCGGAGCAGTGGGCCGGGCCCGCTGGCGATCTCTACGCAGTGTCGGAGTGTCTGGCAGTTGTTCTGACTGCTACGAGGTCGTGGCTCACTGACCCGGGACATCAAGGTTGAATGGTGATTTAATTACCGAAGCCAGTCTGTTCACATTGTGCCGTTGGTTTTTATGGTTGGCTGTTGCGGATATTCCTGTGAGCAACAGCGAGTGTTCGAAATGGTGAAAGTTTGGCCACCATCCGGTGGAGTTTAACTACATTTTGGTTATTTGAAGTCCAAGTGCATCAGCGGAATTTTCTGCCTTGTGGCCGTTAGCGTTCCGCTTACCTGCCATGGACGCTGACGTAAAATTCAGGCAGTGCCCTTCTCTCACTGTGTTGTCCCTGTCCAACAAGTGTGTGTGGTTTTGACAGCTTATGCATACTTGGTTGTGGGCGACTATGCCTTTTACGTTTTGGCTTTGGAGTTCCTTGTGTACTGGTCAGGTGAAAAGCAAGTTGTCTTGTCGGTGGGTTCGTTGACTGACTCTTGGTTGGGTTGCCGGCGGATTGGATATAGTTGGGCCGACTACTTGTCTCTGCTAAGCGAACGTTAATATTTCAAGTGTAGACCGACCCCCGGAAACTTCTGAGTGCCGCTGGCTGTACTGCCTTTTCTTATTGGTGTTTGATTGAGTGTTTTAATGGCTCATAGCCGATGGTTTGAATCTGGATGCTTTTAGTTGGGTTTTAAATAATAGGCCTTCAGCCATTTTAAAATTGAAAGTTCCTTACTTGTTAAGTCTTGCATTGTTTGGGCCTTCAGCCTCATTAATTTTTTTTTGTTTTTGATAAAGCTTTGGGTCTTCTGCCTTTTGAAAATTTATTGTAGTTGTGTTTTTCAATCAGGGGCCTTCAGCCGTCTTAAAATTAAAATTTCTTATTTGTTAAGTCTTAGATTGTTTGGGCCTTCAGCCTCATTTAAAATATTGGGCCTTCTGCCTTTTGAAAATTTATTGTAGTTGTGTTTTGAAACATGGGCCTTCAGCCGTGTTATGCCCTTAAGCCATAAGATTGTGTGAAATATTCAGTCGATAGTTAAGCTCGGAAATTTGTGCTGTAATGTTTGGGAAACCAAATAAAGTTGTATGTGTTCGAGTGTAACTGACAGCCGCTCATTTATGGCTCCTTTCCACAATTCCAACTACCTGTTCTGTCCTGCGGATTTAACCAGGCGTTTCAAGGTGTACAACAATAACCCCAGAACAATTTCTGAGCTGAAAACAGCCATTCAGTTGGTCATCGAAAGTTTCGATGTTACGACACTTCAACGGGTCATGCAGTATTTCGATATTCGCCTGCGCCACATCATCGCCAATGATGGTATGCATATCGAATATGTCCCAAGCTAAATCCGAATACCTGTAGTAACGTTTATACGTTGAATAAAGTGTTTGCATGCCGTAGTTTGTAACTAATTTACGTTTTTTGCCATGTAGTTCAATAATTGTCACCCTGTAGAAGGGCTTGTGAGTCCAGACGTGTCAACACGAACTGCTGCGAACTGGTTATTAGCAGCAGGACTGTGGGTATGCACACCTCTAGCCCGTCTTACAGCCACGGCACACTACTGACGTGTGCGGTACGACTAGTGCGGTCAAGGGATCACCTGGAAGATGGAATGACGCGCCGTGGTCTTCAGCGATGAAAGCAGATTCTGTCTACACCCAAGTGATGGTCGTTTGCGCTTACGGCGTAGACCTGGTGAGCGCTGTCTCCAGGGCTTGTGGTCTCGGGTGCGATAAGCAACAACTCTCTCTCATCTCTGGTGTTCCTGGAGGAGACGCTAACCAGTGCTCTGTACGTGCAGGAAGTTGTTAGACGCGTTGTTTTATCGTTATTGCAACAGGAGGATTATGCGTTGTTACTACAGGATAATGTCCACACACTGCCCGTGAAACTCAACGTGCTCTGCAAGATGTGGAGCAACTTCTCTGGCCAGCACGGTCTCTGCGATCTCTGTACTTCTCTCTAATCGAGCGCTTGTGGGATATGATGGAGCTAGAAGTGACTCGTGCGAGTCATCGACCAACAACTCTTATAGGACTACGTGAACAGGTTGAACAGGCGTAGTATAATGCATCCCAGGATGGTATTCACCATCTGTACGATCGACTGGACGCCAAAGTCAGCTGCCTGCATTGCCGTCCGAGAAGGTTACACCACGTTCTAATATCAGCAAGGGTCAATACCTGGTACCCCAGAACCGCTTGTGCTATTGATCTGTAAATGCAATTATATGTACTGTTGCAACAATTAATTATGAGTGAACTGGAAACCTCTAAAAGGGTGCAATAATTTTTCCGGCAGTGTATTTTTTTTTCTCGCTAATGCTTTTCCCCCTATCGTCGGTTTTCATTTTATATCCGGTTGAGATCTGCCATTCTCAGTTATTTTGCAGCACAAAACTTTTCCCATTCTTTCATCTCTTGTTCTTATTTCGGCCCACCCGCCTGACACATGGCGAGAAATTGAGAGCTCTCACCTCTGGGACGGGTCAACCACCTCGACCCCGACACCTGCCCCACCTGCTGTGATAAACTCTCAGCTGGTCCCCGGCGTCGAGTGGCGCTGCAGGTTCCTGTCCGAACAGCAAAAATGTAAATCCACGGGCATCCCAGGTGTAAACAGCCGCCTCGTAAAGCCTGAGATCCTTCTGAGATACGGGACTGAATCCGCCCAATGCGTGCTTACCTTCGAGCTAATAGCTAGTCTTCATAATATTTGAAGAGGCGGCTCTGGCAACTAATAGAGTACTAAATCATTCGAGGAGTAAAACGGTATAAGCCAGAGTCTGGAGTTTCGCTAACAGGTGTCGGATCATTAACGGCCTAAAAAGCTGAAGACTGGGCTCAGCTTCGAGGCTAATGACGTCGCTGACAGCTCTGACTGGTGGTCGTTTCCCTTCTCCGGTTGTTCACTTGTTCGAGTTTGAGGCCAAAAATTCTTCATTGTAATGAGTATATTGTTCAATACCACAGGCGCGTTTCCTTTTTTAAACTTAAATACGAGTTAAGTGCGAAATAATTGTATATTGTTTGTGGCAACGTTCCGAAATATTGTTGCTCTAATGAGAAACAGAAATTTATGTCCGTGTGATCTGTTATTCAAATAATCTCAAACATATAAAATTGGTGGGGCAGTATGCATGCTTGACATATGGAGCAAACGAACGGACACACTGTTGCTTCACACTTTCTCATAAAGTTGCCAACAGTTGAGTGGCTAGAGCTCGACAAAGGTTCTTCAGCTTGTAAGATGATACATACACTATGAGTCCAGATATTTTTGTGCAGCATATTTTCATCAAGGCAGAATTTCCGTATTTTTTAAATAAGAAGATGATTTTGTTTAAGTGGCAAGCATGAAGACGCGGACCACCGGCAGTACATCCGATACTACGAGATGACAACAAATCGCCGGGGAAGTCTTAGAAATTATGAAGTATATTATTACCGGAGTTATTTCTTTTTTTTTCTTTCGAATAACCCATTTGGAGGGTACGATGAATCAACTTTGGCTACTCTTCATTGTATTAGATTTCTTCAGTTTCCAAATTTCCTTCATCCTTTTAGAGAGTTGTTCCCTTTCTTCTTGAGTCCACTTTCGTCTAGTTATTTTCTTTCTCTCCTGAAATTCTGCCTTTTGAACTGCCTTTCTGCAATGTGTTCTGTTTTCTATTGTGTCTATTGTAACTCCAGCATTTTCAATGTCCTTTTCAGTCTCTATGAACCATGCTGGCTTGGATTTGTAGCTATTGAGTAATGTGAATATCTGCTTGGTTAGTCTGTTGTTATCCATTCTGAATACATGTCCAAAAAACTGTAGTCTCCTCTTCCTCATTACATCAGTTAGTTTCTCCGTTTTCAGATATAGCTCTCTGTTTGGTCTTAACCTGTATTCAGCATTATCGTTTCTTTTAGCTCCCAGTATTTTCCTTAAAATTCTTCTTTCGACCTTCTCTAGTTTCTCAAGATCTCCATTTCTTGTTAGCTTAAGTGTTTCTGCCGCATAGAGAGCTTCAGGTCTGGCCAGTGTTTGGTAGTGTCTTAATTTCGTGTTCCAGGACAAGGATTTTTTATTATAAACGTTTTTGGTCATATGAAACACTCTTTCCGTTTTGTGCACTCTAGTTTCTATAGCTACCTTTTCTTTGGCATTGTATGTAATCCACTCTCCTAGGTATTTAAAGGAATCTGTTTTGTGTATTGTGTTGTTGTCAACTGCAATATTTTGAGGAGCATCACAGATGTTTGTCATGAATTTTGTTTTTTCGTAGGATATTTGTAGTCCTACTTTGGCTGCTTGTTTTTGTAGTTCTCTTAGTTGTTCTTGGGCATTGTCTAGTGAATCTGTAATCAATGCCATGTCATCTGCGAAGGCTAGACAGTTGACAGTGATCTTGTTTGGATTTCTCCCTAGTTGAATCCCTTTAGTGTTGATGGCCTTCCTCCACTCTCGAACTACCTTCTCCAAGACACAATTGAAAAGCAGAGGTGACAGACCATCTCCCTGTCGAGCACCTGACTTTATTTCAAACGATTTTGAGAGCTCTCCCCTAAATTTATTTCTTTATTAACAGTGAATGACAATTTGCATTTAACAGCGAAGAAATGTTTAAAGAAATTTACGTTGCTACTTTTCAACATGTCATTCATGAATGTGGTTTAATGTATTGTACCAGTGAGGAAAATGTCAAGTTCTTCGTGCAAATCCACTTGATCCGAAGTAAGAGTGATTTCAGGTGTGCCGCAGGGGAGTGTCGTAGGACCGTTGCTATTCACAATATATATAAATGACCTTGTGGATAACATCGGAAGTTCACTGAGGCTTTTTTGCGGATGATGCTGTAGTATATCGAGAGGTTGTAACAATGGAAAATTGTACTGAAATGCAGGAGGATCTGCAACAAATTGACGCATGGTGCAGGGAATGGCAATTGAATCTCAGTGTAAACAAGTGTAATGTGCTGCGAATAAATAGAAAGAAAGATCCTTCATCATTTAGCTACAATATAGCAGGTCAGCATCTGGGAGCAGTTAATTCCATAAATTATTAGGGAGTATGCATTAGGAGTGATTTGAAATGGAATGACCATATAAAATTAATCGTCGGTAAAGCAGATGAAAGACTGAGATTCATTGGAAGAATCCTAAGGAAATGCAATCCGAAAATAAAGCAAGTAGGTTGCAGTACACTTGTTCGCCCACTGCTTGAATACTGCTCACCGGTGTGGGATCTGTACCAGATAGGGTTGATAGAAGAGATAGAGAAGATCCAACGGAGAGCAGCGCGCACCGTTACAGGATCATTTAGTAAACGCGAAAGCGTTACGAAGATGATAGATAAACTCCAGTGGAAGACTCTGCAAGAGAGACGCTCAGTAGCTCGGTACGGGCTTTAGTTGAAGTTTCGAGAACATACCTTCACCGAGGAGTCAAGCAGTATATTGCTCCCTCTTACGTATATCTCGCGAAGAGACCATGAGGAGAAAATCAGAGAGCTTAGAGACCACACAGAGGCATACCGACAATCTTTCTTTCCGCGAACAATACGAGACTGGAATAGCAAGGAGAACCGATAGAGGTACTCAAAGTACCCTCCGTCACACACCGTCAGGAGGCTTGCGGAGTATGGATGTAGATGTAGATGTGTCTAGTCCAGATTCGTGTACCATATGAAGATCATTTCTAGTATAATGGAATGGTACCCAGTATTCACAATGTGGGTGGCAATTGTTTGGCTTACATTACTATAAACAGCTATATACAGAGGTTTTCATTTGCCTTAACTATCCTAAATAACTTTTTGTTTAGAAATAAGCTAAAATTGTATAGACATGGTGTTCAATGAAGGGGCCAATAACCAGTATGACTTCCTTTTTTTGTGACCTTCGTTTGTTATGAAGACATAACAGCAGCACGTCTTTTTTAAACAGCATCCTATATTTTTATTGGGGAAGCCAGAGCATGGAAAAACAGCAATAGTAAGGCTATTGGGACGCATGAAGAGGATGTTAGGAATGTGATTGGGAAAAGGCTGATGGTTTTTTTGGAGTAGTAAATTACAAGTAGAGAATACATTCTTTTCTCACAAGGATGTACTTAAATTCACATGGTGTGCGTACACAAGAGGGCTGAACTCAAGTATTGATTATCTGATCTTGAGGCAAAAGACCAATTTAAAAATTCAGGATGTCAGAGTTAAAAAGGGACAGATTGTGGAAGCGACCATCATTTGGTGAAATGTAAAATTTATATTCCCTATACTTTGTGAAGCAGTGGCGACTGGAAGACAACATAACATGCTGACTAGTCTGAGATCATAAGGTGTGGCTTGGAGAGTTTAAGGGAAGATACTGCTAGGTACTTATATCAACAGCAACTTGCAAACAAAGTGGAGATTGCAGAGAGAAGAGTAGAAGAGGAATATGAAAGAAGACCATAAATGAAGCAGCGAAACAAGCCCTTGGAGAAGATGAGAAGAAGATGGAATCAGTTGCGTGGGATGTAGAAATAGCAGAGATGATCGAAAGGAAAAAAGAAGCTTGTATGAAGTTCCTGAATATGAATTTCAGTCAAAGTAGAGGTAGATGTAGGGCACTAGATGTTGAATCATGCCTAGTGGTAAAATATTAAATCCTGCCTAGTTGTCGAATATGGGGTGTCTAGGAAACCTGCTTTCTCGAATCGCTAGACAACAAAATTGGACATTTGTGGTAAGGACTATGGGACCAAACTGCTGAGGTCGTCGGTCCCTAGCCTTACGCATAACTTAACTTAACTTAAACTAACTTACCCTAAGAACAACACACACACCCATGCCCGAGGGAGGACTCGAACCTCCAACGGGACGAGGCTAGACAACATTCAAACAAATCGTATTAATTATTATTACAAATGGTAAAGCTTACAATGCTTAACTTCGTTCATTGCATAAATGTGTCGCAAGCAAACGGCGACATGGCAAACAAACAAGGTTCTTCAGTATAACAATCCTAATACAAGAGAAATAATACAGTTGGCTCTTCTGTCCAGGTCGCTAGTCTTAAAGCTTCTCGTAGAACTGGGCCGCAGCCAGTCGGGAGCGGCACTTACGTCCTCTTCGGATAGAGGCCGCTGCTGCCACGTTGTCATGTTGGAGTGGGGTCGGTCGGTGGGCAACTGGCTGACGTCTTCTTCACAGCACTCTCTGCTCTCTCGTTTCCGACTGGCGCGCCGGCGCTTGACTTTACGCCGTAACACTAAATAGAGAAGTAGAAGCAAAAATGTTAAAAAGGAAAAACAAGACATGGGAAGAAAGAAGTAAATATGTGGAGAAGCAAGGAGGACAATCATACCAATGCGAGTGTCAACTGTTGACAAGTTGCATCATAATGATATTAGTCATGGTCAGTGGACGACAACATATTTTAAGGATTTATTCCAGGAAAATCGTCCTGAATTTTCACATGGTTGAGAGGTGATGATGCAACAGGAGGAGCTATGTTGGTTAGATATAAAAGTTCTTCAGTAGGTTGTGAGGAACTGTAAGATGAAGAAGGCACAAGGATATGGATCAATATATCCAGAGCTGGTGAAGTTTTGACCACCGAAATTGTTGGAGATGCTAAGGAGACTACTTGAGAGAGTATTACATGGAGAAGACTTTCCATTGGAATGGAAAACATGTTATATAAGACCGGTGCATACGAAAGGGTCA
The DNA here is from genome assembly GCF_021461385.2 of Schistocerca piceifrons. Classification (NCBI taxonomy): domain Eukaryota; kingdom Metazoa; phylum Arthropoda; class Insecta; order Orthoptera; family Acrididae; genus Schistocerca; species Schistocerca piceifrons. The sequence goes on along the minus strand of NC_060144.1, from coordinate 534,623,388 downwards.
CATTATGTCCCAAATAATTAAAGGGAATTGGTAGTGATCCCTTTCTGTGGAAGACTATTCTCGAACGTACTGAAAGATCAGGTAGAGAAAGAGACAACTAACAAGAAGCAAGAAGAGCAAGCAGGATTCCGAGCAGGAGTATCGGTAATGGGCAACATCTTCAAAATGAAGCTAACACGTTAAAAACGCACAAAAGTTGGACTAGAGACACATGGTGCATTGATTGACCTGAAGAAATCGTATGATAACACACCCACCAAAAAACTGTGGAAAAAGTTGAAAGAGATGGAGTTAGATCAAAAACTGCTCAAGGCTGTTGTGAAATTATGTGAAAATAACGCAGCCAGAGTAAGGATTGCGAACAGATGGACAGAAGTATTCGAGGCGAATAAGGGCCTGCTGCAGGGATATGGACTGTCACCGAACTTCTTTAAGCTGTATCTAAGAGCAATGCTGCAGACTTTACATAGAAAATGCCAAGTTATGGGAGTGATGGTAGCGGACAGCAAGCTACTTAGCCTGTATTTTGCAGATGACCATATTGTCCTAGCAGGAGGTGAACATGGTCTTATGACAAGAAAGCTTAAAGAGGAATGCAACAAGGCTGGCGTGAAGGTGAACGTATGAAATGTCCCCTTAGAAAAATTATAAATGACTGTGCTTAAACTGACACACAATATTTTTAGCGCAACGCAATCTGACTTTTAATAATCCCTACAAAAGAATGGCCCTGACTAACAATAATCTATACCTTTCATGAATCACTTACCTCACAAAAATCTTCGTTACTCAAACTATTGCAATACAGCGAGCGCCACTACTGCCAGCTAAATAAAAGATTTTAACTACTGAAGGGACTAACTACTGATAGGCGTAGTTAGCAAATGAAAGATTTTGATAAAGAACAAACAATGTATTTACCTTAATAGTGTTCAAAAGTCATAATATATATATCAGTTCATGACATCCAGTCTTACAAATTTACTGTCTCTGATAGACACACGTCCAGATCATCCGCTCTCAAAACTCCGCCGTCTCTCTCCCCACAACCACCACTGCTGGCGGCTCACCTCCAACTGCGCAACGCTACGCGCTGTTAACAGCCAACTGCCCAACACTACAATAGCCAACAACAATGCAAACCAGCCACAGACTGCACACAGCACAGCCAGTGATTTTCATACAGAGCGCTACGTGGCGTTACCAATAAAAAAAAACCTATACAGCCTACTTACAAACGCGAAGATGTGTGAGAACTTGGTTGTTGGAACGGAAAAAGTAAATAATTTGGAGGTAGATGGAGAAGTAATTATAAATGTAGGAAAGGCAAAATATCTTGGGATATCATGTAATTAGCAGTGCACAAGCAATGGTGAACCACTAGTACGATTAATAAAGGACGAGCTGTAACAAGGGCAGTGAACTCTCTTCTGTGGAACAAAAAGGTAAGAAGGACAACGAAGAAGAGAATATATGAGACTATAGTCCAAAGTGTAGTTTTGTACGGAGCAGAAGCCTGGAACGTTAACAAAAGAAATATGAATAAACTGCTTGTCACTGAGATGGATTACTTAAGACGAAGCTCAAACTGTACTAGGATGCATAGGATCAAAAATGATATGATAAAAATGGATATAGATATATGTGACGACATACATCAAAAATAGCTGGTGTGATTTGCCCAAGTGAATAGGATGGCTGAAGACAGGGTACAAAATAGGATGCTACGATGGGTACCATCCCAGCAGAAAAAAGGGCAACTGGAAAAATGATGTGGAGAGGCAGCGGAAGCAAGGAGTATGAACGTCGAGGAAAGTCAAGACAGAAGAAGATGGGGACTGGGGACCGAGAAACGGCGCCAGCTATAGATAATCCGCAAGAAGAAGAAGAAGGGTAATCCACTTTTTCTCATCAAGACGAGTCCGAAAACTTATCACAGTCTACCATTTCCGTAAGCATGAAGTTATTGAAAACATAACACAAGACTGACTTTGACTCCCTGTATTCGCGCACAGTACAGATACACGGGGTAAAAAACTTGTCCACTTGCTGGAGTTGACAGTAAACAAATCGAGACACAAGGAAAATGCACAACAGTCATTTAGTCAACCGTCTTCAGTTGAAGGGTTGTTTGGGTACAATGTACACCAACAAAGAAGTAGAAAATATTAATCATCTACGGAGAATGCAAGTTAGCAGAAAAGTAATGACTTGTATGCCTTTTCCCTCCGTTTCCATTAGTTTACTGTCAACTCCAGCAAGTGTACGAGTTTACGATGTCCAGGGTACTTGCACTGTGTGCGAGTGCGGGAGGGTAGGACTCAGTTTTGTGTTAGGTTTTTAACAACGTCATGTTTCTGTAGAATTCTTTTGGCAAGTAGTCCCCTTGCACATACTCAGTCTTGGGTCCTCCTTGCTTCATCCGTCACGCACTGATCCGCTTCTGAGGTAGCAGAAAGACACGACAGAGCCGTTTTTCCTGGCCCACCTGCTCCCTATCGTCGCACAACTACAGCTGGAAGGAGTAACGAGAAAACAATGGCCCGGTGAAAGCTGGCCGCTTCCGTGAGACGTTTGTCATTCATCTCTATTTTATCATGGCCCTTTGCTGGCGGATTTGTTGCGGATCTAACAGGCACGTTGTCGCTTATGGTCGTTACCTTTTCTGAACAGATATGTTCATTTCTGTTATCCAACGAGTGCTCCCCGAATATCCAGAAATTGTTTGTCTTAGTTCCTTTAAGTACTCAAAATTGTGGATTATTAAATTCATATATTTTTATGTTTCTGAAATATAATTATTCTGCTAAACTACTCTTTCCACACAGGTTGATGCAACCGCTAAGAACATAAACTGTTGCACACGACGTACCAGCAGAAGCGGCAGTTGATGTCAAGTGACCGAGACAACATTAGGTAACTGCGCCACGTGTTACTTTTGATACTAAATAATGGCCACATTTTTACTTTCATCTACCAGTTTTTTATATTTAGTAATAATTTTGCATTTTGTCTTTTCTGTAGACTTAGTTCTGATGAGACTATCATAGTTATTCTAAATGAAGAAATATTTTTCAAAACAGATCGCCTGCTCTAATTTGACGAACTCATTGTAGCAGAAATTTGATTTAAGTTTGCCGCTTATCTCACTTTAGCTCTTACGTACTATATTCATCTTTAGACTAAGAACAGCCGACCAGTTGCAACTGGTCGGCTGTTCTTAGTCTGATTTACGTGGAACCGTTGCTGTAGCGCAGCTATGTTTAAAGTACTGATATTCATCTTTCTTTGGTTTACTCCCAGTCCACATTCTGTGCTCAGTAGACTGTCCAACACGTCTTGTAATTTTTTGCTTTCAACCGTTACAAATTAGGTAAACTGATGAGCCAAAGCTTAACACCGTGTTAATTATCCTTTGCAACGCGAAACAACATTGAATCTGCGCGATATGAATTCGCAGAGTTCATTTTAGGCATCCACAATTCCCCAACTTACGAGCCAGTGGTTTGTGGGTGAGCAGCTTCCGTCCAGTAGCGTCGCAGACGTTTTCCACTGAGTTCAGATCAAGCGAATTTGATTTGGTAGTCAAGACATGAACGTGAGTTCAATAGCACGCTCCTCAAGCCACTGAAGCACGATTATGGCCTTGTGACACAGACAATTATCCTGCTGGAAGACGCTGTTACCGTTGTGTTACAGACCAAGCATAAACAGATGAAAGTAGACCACAATAATGTTCAAGTAGTTCACAAATGTCACGGTGGCTTCCACTATTATGACAGGTCCATCACAGCATAATATTGCCCCAACTGGCCTGAACTTACAATACCGTGCACGCTTCGAAGAACCTTTCGGTTGGATAACGGCGTATCTCGATATGACTATCTACCTGATGTACCAAGAAATGTGATACATTCGTCCAGGCAACACGTTTCCATGGATCCACGGATAAATATCGATGATGCTGTGATCACTACAGCCATAACTGACGCTGTTGTTGTGTCTACTGGGAGCACATAGGGGTTATCTGCTGCGCAGCTCTTTGTTCAACAACATGCGCTGAACGGCGTGCTGCTGAACACTTGCGCTAGCACCTGCAGCGTTGTACTCTGTCGTCACATCTGCTACACATCGCCGCCATCCTGATTTACGTCACAGACAAGCCTCCGACTTCCACATTATGTGATGAGGTCAAGACGTCCAACACGTCGTCTAAGTGTATTTTCGCCGTCCTTCAACCACTTCCCATTGATATCTACTAATCCATCTTCTAATGGATAATGAGACAGCAGCTGTTATGTTTATGTGTAGCAACAAATCACCATCAATTGTGTGTATTAATTTCAGCTCGTTTTTTAAATACAATACACTATCTTCAGGCCACTCTACGTCATCACCTTGATACTTTGCAACCAAACGCAACGCACACGAAACCTTGCGGACGTTATTACCCTGTGTCGTAGATGGATCTGAAGATGGTGGATTGTGTAACAGAAACCCATTGCAACCAAAAAATAAATATATAGTACTGATATTGTTATTGTTCTTCACTTTCCATTGCTACTCGCGACAGCAGTACGCGAACACCATATCATTTTCGCCATTTCTGAGATGCTCATTCCTAGACGACGGTTCATAACAGTAAGTCCCATATCAAAGTCGATTATGTTAGTAGATTTCCCCATTTTCCGCTGGAACGATTTCTCATTTGTCGTTGCTCCGCTAATATACGTGGTCGTTCAATGAGTAATGCAACACTTTTTTTTTCGACCAGTTTAGGCTGAAAAAATGCGGACTTTGTTGTAAGACATCGGGGAATATTCCCGCTTCAGCCCCAATAGTTTCATGCAGTTCCACCAGATGGCGGCGCGCGGCAAGAAAGGAAGAATGAATTGATTGTTGGTGTTAATAACGATAATTCTCCTTTACCTCCTCTGCATTACTGCAGATGAAGTGTCACTGAGCACATTTGTTCTGTGCATGCAGTACGAGTACACGTGAGACGCTTAGTTGTTTCCACTGCACTGTGTGGAATACGAAGGTTCTGTTATAGTTAACTAACCTGCTGTCTTCAAGTTGATGTCCCCAACGCAGAAAACAGCACGCAGGTCGTAGGTTCTGTATCTTGAGGCTGAAACTGACTTTTAGCGAGGTTCTGTTCTGAAATAATGTATCACTTCACTGGGATGCCTCTCGCGTATTTTAATATAGCCACACGAGAAGACTACATGATCTTAATACAACACCTTCTGATACAGCAACGTACATGATCAAACAGAATGTTTACGAAAATGTATCTTTACAGTACTTGTGGCACTTGTCTGTGCCTCAGGACTACCGGAGTGAATCTTTTAATACTGAATACTGGCAAACACATCTTGCCACAGACAACATGACTGTACATCTCGACTGCCTAATCAAGAGTGACGAACAGGAACTTAAATAAAAATTGGAAACGCATCCTACGACAGACAGCATGTCTGTTCTTCTCGACTGTTTAATCCAGAGTGACGAACAGCCCGAAACACTTCGCGCGCCATACCAGGAAAGGCGTGAACACAGCAGCCAATCACAGAGCAATAGCATTATGCAAGCGGTCTTTTTCACGGGAATGGTACCGAATCTAACATCTGTCACAGGTACCTCACACCACATTTCGTCATCTATATACTTCTTGCATCTCCACTGCTCTGGGAACAGCTTCTTGGAGCCTAATATGATGGCTCACTAAGCCAGAAATATTACAGGCGCTGTAAGTAACTTTCAAACTGGTGTCTGTAACGGAGGTGCGTTCCAAGCAGAGTGCTGTCATTGATTTCCTTTTGCCGGAAAATCAGAGCATCGCAGCCGTTCACAGGCGCTTGCACAGTATATGCGGTGACACGTTAGTGAACGAAAAGTAGGGTGAGTCGTTGGGCAAGGCGTCTGTCATCATCGCAACAAGGTCGCGCATACCCGTCGGCAGCACGCAGCTGTGACTCCTGCAATGCTGGAACGTGCGGACACTCTCATTCGAGGTGGTCGACGCATCACAATCAAACACCTCGCTGTACAACTGGACGTCTCTGTTGGTAGCGCAGACACACTCGTCCACCGGTTTGGGTACTCGAAGGTGTATGCCTGCTGGTTTCCTTGTCGCCTTAGAGAAAACCATAAAGAGCAACGAAGTTCCATCTGTGAAGAATTGATTGCGCGTTACGAGGCTGATGGTGATAATTTTTCGTCGAACATCCGTCGTAGACGATGAAACATCGGTTCATCAAGTCGAACCGGAAACAAAACGGCAATCAGAGGAGTGGCGTCACACGCCCGCTCCTCCGAAGAAGAAGTTCAGAGCAACACCCTAAGCCGTTAAAGTCATGGCGACGGTGTTCTGGGACGCTGAAGGGGTTATTCTGTTTAATGTCCCCCCGCCGTTGTGCGATGATCACCTCTGAAGTGTGATGTGCTACCCTCAGGAAATTGAAGAAACGGCTTCAGAGTTTTCATCACCGCAAAGAGGCCAACGAACTTCTCCTTTTCCATGACAACGCAAGGCCTCACACAAGTCCGTGCACTCGAGGGGAGCTCACCGGACTTCACTGGACTGTTCTTCCTCATCCACCTGAAACGTCACCTTAGAAAAATTATGAATTACTGTGCTGTTAAACTTCTACGTTATTTGATACAAAGCTGAGTAAAACTGAACGTACGTAGACAGTTCTCTCATTACTTATTCTGATCATCACTAAACTGACCCACAATATTTATTCATTTCTTTTAGTGCAACGCAATATGACTTTCAATAATCCCTACAAAAGAATGGCCCTGGTTAACAATAACCTATACCCTTCATGAATCACTTACCTCACAAAAATCTTCGTTACTCGAACTACTGCAACACAGCGAGCGCCAATACTGCCAGCTAAATAAAAGATTCAAACTACTGAAGGCACTAACTACTGATTGGCATAGTTAGCAAATGAAAGATTTTGACACAGAGCAAACAGTGTATTTACCTTAATAGCGTTCAAAAGTCATATAATTTTGTGACATCCAATTAAACAAATTTCCATTTTTTACGGACACATGTCCACATCGTCTGCTCAAAACTGTGGCATCTCTCTCCACATCCACCACTGCTGGCGGCTCACCTCCAACTGCACAACGCTGTGCGCTGTTCACATCCAACTGCCCAACACTACAATAGCGAATATTCCAACAATGAATCCAACCAGCCACAGACTGCACACAGCACAGTCAGTGATTTTCATACAGAGCGCTACGTGGCGTTACCAACATAAAAACCTATACAGCCTACTTACACACCCTACAGCCCGGATCCCGCATCTTTCCACTTGCATCTATTTGGCCCAATGAAGGATGCACTCCGCGAGAATCAGTACGTCGGTGGTGGGGAGGTTACTGACACAGCAAGACGTTGTTCCGACGTCGACCAGCTGAGAGCTACCCTGCTGGCATACTGGCGCTCCCTGTCAGGTGGCGTAAGGCCGCCACATTGTACGGATATTACACTGAAAAATAGGTTTTTGTAGCTAAAAGAGTGCTGGGTAAGCCCACTTGCTGTCAGAAAAGAAGTGCTGCATCAGTTATTGAACGTACCTCGTGCTTTCCTTGCCGAGTGATGTGCCTGTAACGCCACCAACCTGTATCCAACCTCTCGCTGGACAGTAGCCATAGCCGCGCGGGATTAGCCAAACAGTCTGGGGCTCTGCAGTCATGGACTGTGCCGCTGATCCCGGCGGAGGTTCGAGTCCTCGCTCGGGCATGGGTGTGTGTGTTTGTCCTTAGGATAATTTAGGTTAAGTAGTGTGTAAGCTTAGGGACTGATGACCTTAGCAGTTAAGTCCCATAAGATTTCACACACATTTTTGACAATAGCCATAATGTTTTAGATCATCAGGGTATGTAACCGTCTGTAACGCGATACTACGTGATGGTCTGGGCCCGATGTCAGTTTGCTGTGACGCGGCTGCCTCATCCTGGTGAACGCAGCTGTTACCGCGGGAGACCGGTGTGCCGGTACACGGGCGTTAATGGCGGCAGACCGCAGAACAGGGGGGGGGGGCAGCTGAGCCGGGCGGCGACAAGTGCTGCGTTGTGTACGGGCCGCTCCAATCCGGCAGCGGCGCCGGAAGTCGACAGCATCTACACGTGTTTCCGGTCGCGTATCGGCTGCCCGCATCTGGCACAAATCACACTGCCACACCGAGACACAGCTGGCGCCCGCCGCCGACCTGCCGTAAATTATGCGCCACCATCGGCGGCGTATTAATCTAATGGCGTAATTTGTATACATCATCGCTTGTTTTATCTAATTGATTACAGGGTGGCGGACGGCCGGACTGGCGAGACGCTCGTCAGGGACGATACTTCCGAGAAGGACGTTATCGCCGCCCTAAGTATTGTTTTCTGGCGATGCTATCTGGTACGGTGCGTGCATAATGTGCCGTAAGTATAGCTTTTACGGCACTTCGGTCTCGTACGTCGCGTTTCGGCATCTTCGCCGATGGTAGATACTGGTAACATTTCACGTTGCCCACACGGTGAATCGCTTCTGAATCCGAGAAGTGGAGTATAAAGATTTCTTCGTTATCATCGTTACGCAGTGAAAGGAAACTAGTTTGTATGACTTCTGCTAGGGTAAATTTTTCTGACTGCGATACGCAGACTTTGTTGTCTGCTGCTTAATGAAGCATTCAGATATACACTACAGGCCATTAAAATTGGTACACCAAGAAGAAATGCACGTGATAAACGGGTATTCATTGGACAAATATATTATACTAGAGCTGACATGTGATTCCATTTTCACGCAATTTCTGTGCATCGATCCTGAGAAATCAGTACCTAGAACAACCACCTCTGGCCTTAATAACGGCCTTGATACGCCTGGGCATTGAGTCAAACAGAGCTTGGATGGCGTGTACAGGTACAGTTGCCCACGCAGCTTCAACACGATACCACAGTTCATCAAGAGTAGTGACTGGCGTATTGTGACGAGCCAGTTGCTCGACCACCATTGACCAGATGTTTTCAATTGGTGAGAGGTCTGGAGAACGCGCTGGCCATGGGAGCAGTCGAACATTTTCTGTATCCAGAAAGGCCCGTACAGGACCTGCAACATGCGGTCGTGCATCATCCTGTTGAAATGTGGGGTTTCGCAGGGATCGAATGACGGGTAGAGCCACGGGTCGTAACACTTCTGAAATGTAAAGTCCGCTGGTCAAAGTGCCGTCAATGCGAACAAGAGGTGACCGAGACGTGTAACCAATGGCACCCCATACCATCACGCCGGGTTATATGGCAGTATGGCGGTGACGAATACACGCTTCCAATGTGCGTTCACTGCGATTCGAAAAAATGACGTTTTGCCATTCGTGCACCCAGGTTCGTTGTTGAGTACACCAATGCAGGCGCTCCTGTCTGTGATGCAGCGTCAAGGGTCTCCGAGCTGATAGTCCATGCTGTTGTAAACGTCGTCGAACTGTTCGTGCAAAATCGTTGTTGTCTTGCAAACGTCCCCATCTGTTGACTCAGGGATCGAGACGTGGCTGCACGATCCGTTACAGCCATGCGGATAAGATGCCTGTCATCTCGACTGCTAGTGATACGGGCCGTTGGGATCCAGCACGGCGTTCGGTATTACCCTCCTGAACCCACCGATTCCATATTCTACTAACAGTCATTGGATCTCGACCAACGCGAGCAGCAATGTCGCGATACGACAAACCGCAATCGCAAGAGGCTACAATCCGACCTTTATCAAAGTCGGAAACGTGATGATACGCATTTGTCCTCCTTACACGAGGCATCACATCAACGTTTCACCAGGCAACGCCGGTCAACTGCTGTTTGTGTATGAGAAATCGGTTGGAAACTTTCCTCATGTCAGCACATTGTAGGTGTCGGCACCGGCGCCAACCTTGTGTAAATGCTCTGAAAAGCTGATCATTTGCATATCACAGCATCTTCTTCTTGTCGGTTAAATTTCGCGTCTTTAGCACGTCATCTTCGTGGTGTAGCAATTTTAATGGCCAGTAGTGTAGATACTCAGCTATTGATTCGCGGTTGGCAGATTTTTTTAACTATTCCTCCGAAAGTATTCGAAAGTATTCGAAAGATTCAACGATCGATTCACGGTAGTTGAAAAGTTTAGTTTCTTACTGCGTCGAGATTACCTGTCTTTCAGACCTGTATAAGCGCTCACTGCAAACAGTAACATCGAATAGATTAATAAAAAAACCGAAACAAGTTAAGATGGTGTTCTACGTAGTCCTTTCCCCCCCTTCCCCCCCAACCACTCGAGTTCAGCATACAGAATGTTCATAAAACCGTCTGGGATTGTCAGAAAAGTCCCTGTTTGGCATGTTGTTCAGTTCGCACGTCACATTGGCTTGAATGTCAGGTCTGTCGTTGAAGCGTTGACGCTTGGCGTGAGTCTCTACACTCTGAAGTTTCGTGGTAAGTTCGTGTCGATAACACCAACTCTTCTCACCCGTGATGATTTTTTTCCAGGGAAGAATTTGTAAGGTTTCAAGTTTATTTCTGGTATTCAATGAAAGCGATGTGAGATTTGTATTTTCAGTAGATGTGTCATATTTTAAATTTTTTAAACATAGTTTTCAAAAGTCGATGTGTTATGCCACAGAGGTTCTAAGTACAAGATAAATGATCATTGGTTGCTCGTAAGATTATCGTTGCAATTAGCATTCTAAGAAGAGCTAGCGAGTGAATCGGTTGTTGGTTATGCAACCGAGCGGCCTTGAAATAGCTTGCACAGCACAGAGATAAAGAAACAGAGAAGGATGAATTTTGAAATATATTTTCAGGAGTGACGATGTGCAGGTACAGTTGTTGCCGCACTGTTTGCTTGCGGTTAATAATGTTTTTGAATAACCGAAAGTTTTAGTAGGATTTCTCTTTATTGCTTTGAGTTAGTTGGTGTCATTGTTCAGATGCGAATAACTACAGTTTTCTATTCACGTGGCTTGACTGACAAATTATAGTCTTCTACCACACCTCTACCATTTTCACTAATTAAGCACTTGGTAGAGTAATATTTTTTCTAAAGATAATTTTTGTGAAGACAACGGGTTTCAGTTTTTGCAATACAATTCCTTAAAGGTCACTTTTCCTTTAATCATTGCAACTTCAATTTCCACCACCATCTACTCACGAAAGAATGTCGTTTTTCTGGTTAGATGTGTCGCCCCATTGCACACAGTAGAACACAGTTGCTTAAAGGGTGAAGCATGATCTACTTTGAATAGTTGCATGTCTTTGCTTGACACTGAGCAAAGTTTTCTTTCCTTTTAGCTTGTTTGCTGCTGCGCTGCATAGTTTATGTTTACCACTTTGAACAGTACCATGATTGCGTAGCCACAGGTAAGCCATGATAATTTTCTGGGGCCAGCTGCACTACAATCACAATAGTAAAATCATTGATAGGTTGGTGTTACTTTTCACAATCCATTGCCAGGTCAGAACGGGTAAAATGCAGTACAGATTTCATTCAAATGTTATTAGTTTTATTTTTCACAGTGCGATGTACATTTGTGTGTGTACTGTTCAGTGACTGGAAATTCACTCATTCAGATTGCGTACCTAAATTCACAGGGGATTTTTAGCAGAAACATTTTGGTTAATGATCTTTACAACATTCGTTTCATAAATTTATGTAGCATTTTTATCCTGTTGTGACGTCACGCATTGTAGCACCGCTCACTGTACTGTACAATAAATAGTTTCACAGGATAGCTTCTTTACTTTACTCTTTTGGTTTTCTAATTTCTTTGGCAAACTTAATTAAAATTACAGTTGTATAGTTTACGTTTGGGCGACTCATTTTATCCACAGAGTTTCCGTAAGTGCACCACTTTCATTGTTCAGGACGACAACGCAGTACCGAGTATAAATAATACACTCCTGGAAATGGAAAAAAGAACACATTGACACCGGTGTGTCAGACCCACCATACTTGCTCCGGACACTGCGAGAGGGCTGTACAAGCAATGATCACACGCACGGCACAGCGGACACACCAGGAACCGCGGTGTTGGCCGTCGAATGGCGCTAGCTGCGCAGCATTTGTGCACCGCCGCCGTCAGTGTCAGCCAGTTTGCCGTGGCATACGGAGCTCCATCGCAGTCTTTAACACTGGTAGCATGCCGCGACAGCGTGGACGTGAACCGTATGTGCAGTTGACGGACTTTGAGCGAGGGCGTATAGTGGGCATGCGGGAGGCCGGGTGGACGTACCACCGAATTGCTCAACACGTGGGGCGTGAGGTCTCCACAGTACATCCATGTTGTCGCCAGTGGTCGGCGGAAGGTGCACGTGCCCGTCGACCTGGGACTGGACCGCAGCGACGCACGGATGCACGCCAAGACCGTAGGATCCTAAGCAGTGCCGTAGGGGACCGCACCGCCACTTCCCAGCAAATTAGGGACACTGTTGCTCCTGGGGTATCGGCGAGGACCATTCGCAACCGTCTCCATGAAGCTGGGCTACGGTCCCGCACACCGTTAGGCCGTCTTCCGCTCACGCCCCAACATCGTGCAGCCCGCCTCCAGTGGTGTCGCGACAGGCGTGAATGGAGGGACGAATGGAGACGTGTCGTCTTCAGCGATGAGAGTCGCTTCTGCCTTGGTGCCAATGATGGTCGTATGCGTGTTTGGCGCCGTGCAGGTGAGCGCCACAATCAGGACTGCATACGACCGAGGTACACAGGGCCAACACCCGGCATCATGGTGTGGGGAGCGATCTCCTACACTGGCCGTACACCACTGGTGATCGTCGAGGGGACACTGAATAGTGCACGGTACATCCAAACCGTCATCGAACCCATCGTTCTACCATTCCTAGACCGGCAAGGGAACTTGCTGTTCCAACAGGACAATGCACGTCCGCATGTATCCCGTGCCACCCAACGTGCTCTAGAAGGTGTAAGTCAACTACCCTGGCCAGCAAGATCTTCGGATCTGTCCCCCATTGAGCATGTTTGGGACTGGATGAAGCGTCGTCTCACGCGGTCTGCACGTCCAGCACGAATGCTGGTTCAACTGAGGCGCCAGGTGGAAATGGCATGGCAAGCCGTTCCACAGGACTACATCCAGCATCTCTACGATCGTCTCCATGGGAGAATAGCAGCCTGCATTGCTGCGAAAGGTGGATATACACTGTACTAGTGCCGACATTGTGCATGCTCTGTTGCCTGTGCCTATGTGCCTGTGGTTCTGTCAGTGTGATCATGTGATGTATCTGACCCCACGAATGTGTCAATAAAGTTTCCCCTTCCTGGGACAATGAATTCACGGTGTTCTTATTTCAATTTCCAGGAGTGTAGAAGTTAATTTTACTCCTGTTTCAGTACACAAGATTAAACATTGAAAGGTTAAGAATTTTCCGCGTATTGCATTTCTGTAAAGTCATGGAAGGCGGCCAAACCTCTTTGCTTTTGTTCGGGAGCCAAGTCGTGTGGGACAGACGTAGCACACACTTTTCTCTTCTTCAAATCAGTCTGGAGAATATCTTTGACATTTTATGCAAAGATGTTGTCCCATTGCGATCTGTGACACAACATCCTTGGCACACTAAGGCCGCATGTCCACAACAATGCCTGCTCACAACCGAATACTGTTGTTTCAAGCTGCTATCGTAGTTGTTGCGCTGACGTACCTAATACGGCAGGAATAAAACCAGTCTTGGAAATTTTTGGACGGACGGTACAGGCCACAAATGTCTATGGAGTGAGCCTCCAGATATTTGGGACAAGCTCTTTATCGTAAACGTACATTTTATCTCAGGTAACGTAAATTTGGTACACGTAGCAACCTTTGCGTCCTTTCTCTTGACCATTTCAAATATTCATTCGACATCCTTTTCTATGTCAGATCCTCACCAACCCCATCTGTATTCAGAAACCTCACCGAGGAGTGTTTTCAGTAGCCCGCAGCATCATCACCCTCAAAGGCAACAAGACCAATACCTCATCAAACTTCTAAACTTTATTCTTTTAAATGTTTGGGGGGGGGGAGGTATGTAAATACCGGATACAAAAGGTAGTCACAAGCTTTTAATAACTACCTCGAAAAAACAAAATTGCTTAATTATTGATATAAAACATTCTCGGACTTCTTGTCGCGTCAACCGAGCTTTCGACGATTACCTCCATCGTCTTCATCAGGAGGAACTGACTGAACAGCTGCGTCGTTGGCACTATATAGGCCATAGACGGATTGTGACTGCTCGATAGTTACGTAATGCTGTCGTTGTCGCCATGTCGTCGAAGTGCTACAAGATAATGCTTCATCTCACAAGGCCAGTTGTGTGATGGACTGGTTTGAGGAACACAGTGGCGAGTTTCAGTTGATGTGCTGGCTTCACAACTTGCCATATCTGAACCCGATCGAACGCATCTGGGATGTGCTTGAACGTGGCGTCAGACCTCGTCGCCCCCTTCCCCGGAATTTACTGGAATTAGGTAACTTGTGCGTGCAGATATGGTGCCAACTCTCTCCAGCGACCTACCAGGGCCTCATTGCTTTCATGCCGCTGTCACCCGTGACAAAGGTGGACATACCGACTATTAGATATGTGGTCATGAAGTTCTGACTGATCAGTGCATGTCGAACAATGCAAAAATGAGAGCAATGAGAGAAGCGTTTAATGACTTTGAAAGTAAAATTTTGTCAACCGATCTGAGTAAAAACGGTAAGAAGTTTGGTCTTACGTAAACCTGTGAGGGGTTCGAAATCACCTATTCATTCACTCTGATACCACACTGGCATCGATATGGAAGATAACACAGAGAAGACCGAAATACTGAATTCGGTCTTCCGAAATTGTTTCACCTTTCACTCATCGTGCGAACGTCGAAATAGTACATACTGAGATAACTGATCACGGAACAGAAAAACAACTACAATCGCTCAGTAGTGGAACAGCATCAGGACCAGATGAGATTCTTCTAAGGTTCTACAAAGATTATGCGAAAGAACTTGTGTCCGTTCTAGAAGCAGTTTATCGTAGATCGCAGCAGCAACGAAGGGTACCTAGAGACTGGAAAAAAAACCATATTCGTTCCACTCACGTTGATGCCGCGTTCCTCGACTTTAGGAAGGCATTTGATACAGTCCTGCACTGCCGCTTAGAAAAAAAAAATCGGAGTATCGGACCAGATTTTCGACTAGACTAAAGACTTCCTTGCAAGACTTGTTGTTGTTGTGGTCTTCAGTCCTGAGACTGGTTTGATGCAGCTCTCCATGCTACTCTATCCTGTGCAAGCTTCTTCATCTCCCAGTACCTACTGCAATCTACATCCTTCTGAATCTGCTTAGTGTATTCATCTCTTGGTCTCCCTCTACGATTTTTACCCTCCACGCTGCCCTCCAATACTAAATTGGTGATCCCTTGATGCCTCAGAACATGTCCTACCAACCGATCCCGTCTTCTGGTCAAGTTGTGCCACAAACTTCTCCTCTCCCCAATCCTGTTTAATACTTCCTCATTAGTTATGTGATCTACCCATCTAATCTTCAGCATTCTTCTGTAGTACCACATTTCGAATGCTTCTATTCCCTTCTTGTCCAAACTATTTATCGTCCATGTTTCACTTCCGTACATGGCTACACTCCATACAAATACTTTCAGAAATGACTTCCTGACACTTAAATCTATACTCGATGTTAACAAATTTCTCTTCTTCAGAAAAGCTTTCCTTGCCATTGCCAGTCTACATTTTATATCCTCTCTACTTCGACCATCATCAGTTACTTTTGCTCCCCAAATAGCAAAACTCCTTTACTACTTTAAGTGTCTCATTTCCTAATCTAATTTCCTCACCATCACCCGACTTAATTCGACTACATTCCATTATCCTCGTTTTGCTTTTGTTGATGTTCATCTTATATCCTCCTTTCAAGACACTGTCCATTCCATTCAACTGCTCTTCCAAGTCCTTTGCTGTCTCTGACAGAATTACAATGTCATCGGCGAACCTCATAGTTTTTATTTCTTCTCCATGGATTTTAATACCTACTCCGAATTTTTCTTTTGGTTCCTTTACTGCTTGCTCAATATACAGATTGAACAACATCGGGGAGAGGCTACAACCCTGTCTCACTCCCTTCCCAACCACTGCTACCCTTTCATGTCCCTCGACTCTTATAACTGCCATCTGGTTTCTGTACAAATTGTAAAGAGCCTTTCGCTCCCTGTATTTTACCCCTGCCACCTTTAGAATTTGAAAGAGAGTATTCCAGTCAACATTGTTAAAAGCTTTCTCTAAGTCTACAAATGCTAGAAACGTAGGTTTGCCTTTCCTTAATCTTTCTTCTAAGATAAGTCGTAAGGTCAGTATTGCCTCACGTGTTCCAGTGTTTCTACGGAATCCAAACTGATCTTCCCCTAGGTTGGCTTCTACTAGTTTTGCAAGACTTAACCGAACAAAATCTATAGATGTAAAGGTTATTTCCTGAGAACCCCGAGGAAGTGTGATATGACTGTTACTGTTAACAATATATATAAATGATCAAGCAGAAAGTATTGAATGCTCTTTAAGACTGTTAGCAGGTGATGCGGTTATGCAGAACGAAGTAGAAACGCTAGAAGACTGTAACGATTCAGAGTGTGACCTGCAGGGAATTTATTAATAGTTCAGACTCTGGCAGCTGACTCTAAAAGTAAATAAGTGTAACATATTGCGCACATATACCAAAAGAAAGACACTACTGTACAACTACTCTGTTGATGAGGAAATGCTACCATAAGATATCCAGGAATAACCATCGAGAGCGACCTTAAGTGGAATGAGCACATAGCCGGCCGGGTTGGCCGAGCGGTTCTAGGCGCTACAGTCTGGAACCACGCGACCGCTACGGTCGCAGGTTCGAATCCTGCCTCGGGCATGGATGTGTGTGATGTCCTTAGGTTAGTTAGGTTTAAGCAGTTCTAAGTTCTGGGGGACTGATGACCTCAGATGTTAAGTCCCATAGTGCTCAGAGCCATTTGAATGAGCACATAAAGTAAACGGCACTAAACCCAGGTGTCATAGTGAGAGCCGTACGACGAATCGTAAGGAACTGTAGCTCTTCCACGAAGGAACTGGCTTGTAAGGCGCTTATTCGATTAATTCTTGAGTATTCTTCACCATGTGGGATCCTTACCAGGCAGAGCTGATAGAAGAGATAGAAGATCAAACGGGATCGTTTACTCGGCGCGAGAGCGTTACCGAAGTGCTCAACAAATTCTATTGGAAGACGCTACAAGAGAGGCGTTGTGCATCACGGAGAGCCTTGCTATTGAGATAACTTTCTGTGAAGTGTCGGACAACGTATTACGCTCTCCCACATACATCTCGCGTAATGACCACGACGAGAAAATTCGAGAAATTAGAGCCGATTCAGAGTTGTACCATAATTATCCTTCCCACACGACGTTAGCGAGTAGAACAGGGTAGACGTACCCTACGTCACACACCATTTGGTGGCTTGCGGAGTTTGATGTAGCTGTGGATGGCGCAGACGTTTGGAAGACAAGCGCTTCCATTGTGGTCAAAGAAATGTGGATGACGAATAAAAAGGTGTCATATCATCAAAAACAAAAGATGGCAAGGGAAGTGGAGGCTTTGGTGCTGGAAAACTGGCGTATCGCAATCGAGGTAACAGCGAGAAACGGGAAAATCAGTCACAGATCGGAACACCTTGGACGTTTTGAACGTAACAAACGTCACCGCCAGTTGTATCGCGCGAAGATTCACCCCAACTGAAAAAGTCCACCAAGACGAAGCGGTGCGGCAAGCTGTCCAAGTGGAGGTGATTCTGCTCGACGTCGATGTTTCGCCTCTTTCTGCTCGGGACACTGTCTCACATGCTGCTTCTTGGATATATCAAATTTTCCTGGTGTGCAATCTCCTGACGTGTCCTGCGGTGATTTGCTCCCCTTTCCTCGGATGAAGAAACCACCACGTGGCCGGCATCTCTAGAAAGACGACCAGCTGACACAATCCGTGGACCGCCAAAATGCAGACTCACACAGCTAAGGCCTCCACAAAGTCATCCATCCACCACAGGAAGAAATGTGTCACACTGAAGCGTGAACATGTATTGTTAAAACTGAACAAAACTCCAGGGCCCGACGGTATCACTGTCACATTCTATACTGAATTTGCGGCTTAGTTATCCCATCTTTTTATTATAATCTATCGTGTCCAGTAGCTGGAAGAAAGCAGGGGACACACCCGTTTACAAGAGGGTAGTAAAAGTGATCCATAAAACTACCGTCCAATATCTTTTACATCTGTTTGTTCTAGAATCTTAGAACATACACTCCTCCTTGCGAACCAGCACGGAAAACATCGACCATGTGAAACCTAGCTCTCACTTTTCACATGACAGACTGAAAGCTCTTGATCAAGTCTGTCAGGTGGAGGAAATTTATATTGATTTCCGAGAAGCATTTCATTCAGTACCATAGCTGCGCTTATCAACAAAAACACGATCATATGCGGTATTAAGCAAAATTTGTAAATGAATTAAGATTTTTTACTACAGAGGATGCAGAACGTTATCTTGGAAGGACAGTCATCGTTAGATATAGAAATAACTTCACGTGTGCCCCAGGGAAGTGTTTTGGGACCCTTGATGTTAATGGTGCACATTAATGGCCTTGTGGACAATATCAATTGTAACCTCAGACATTTGGCAGAAGATTCAGCTATCTATAACGAAATATTATCTGAAAGAAGTTGAATATTTAGTCAGATCTTTATAAGATTTCAAAACGGTGCAAAGACTGGCAACTGTCTTTAAGTGTTCAGAAATGCAAAATTGCGCACTTCACAAAACGAAAAACGTTGTATCCTATGGCTACAGAGTTAACTATGGTATCAGTGAGACACTCTTGCAGTCGGCCTGGTTGTAATATGTTGGAGGGATATGAAACATAGTAAGCACATATGCACGGTCATGGGTAAAGTAGGTGGTAGGCTTATCTTATAATCACTTGAGCAATCCACTCTAGAATGGGGGACTCGTACTAAGTAGGAGTAACAGAAGATATTGGCCCCACACAGAGAAGGGCAGCACGAATGACCACAGGTTTGTTTGACCCGCGGGTGAATGTCACAGAGATTCTGAAGAAACTGAACTGGCAGATACTTGAAGATAGACAGAAACAATACCGGGGAACTCTAAACTTTACTTATATAATTTCAAGAACCGGCTTTAAATGATGACACCAAGAATATACTACAACTCCTTAAGTATTGCTCCCGTAGCGACTGTTAGGATAAGATTAGATCAGTTACAGCATGCACAGAGGCATTTAAACCATGACTCTGCCCGTGTTCCATATGTAAATGGGATGGGAAGAAACTCTAATAAGTGGCACAATGGGACGTAGCCTCTGCCATGCACTTCATTGGTTTGCAGAGTATACATTCTAAGAACTCTTTTCCAACAATCCATTAACCACAGAGATGATTATTTGAGTACAAAATTAGGATTTTGACATTACTGTCGGAATTGACAGAAGTAGAAATGTATAGTATTATAAACTAAACTTCCAGGCTGATTAAAACTGTGTGTCGGCAAACACTCAAACTCGGCACCTTTGCCTTTTGCGGGCGACTGACCTACCAAAGCATGACTCACGACATCTCCTTACAGCTTTACTTCCGCCAGTTCCTTATCTCCTACCTTCAAAGACTAGAGCATTTGCCGGCGAAATGCAAAGGTCCTGAGTTCGAGTCTCGGTCCGGCACACAGTTTTAATTTGCCATGAAGTTACACATCAGCGCACACTCAGACACTCAGCTGCAGAGTGAAAATTTCGTTCTATAGTATTATAGTTTGGGAAGCAGAGTCGCAGATGGACAACGACTATGTTGTTTGTTGCAATAACCAGTAGTCGAGAAATATA
This sequence comes from Schistocerca piceifrons, assembly GCF_021461385.2. NCBI lineage: Eukaryota > Metazoa > Arthropoda > Insecta > Orthoptera > Acrididae > Schistocerca > Schistocerca piceifrons. The sequence goes on along the minus strand of NC_060144.1, from coordinate 534,603,465 downwards.
CTCATCATTAATGCTCGTTGTTGATGTTGGCTCGGATCTTAGTTCTGTAAAAATTCGAGGTGTGACCTGTGTGGAGACCAAGATCTTAGCGTGTTTAAGAATAAAACATTTTTCTGGTGATGATGGATCGTTGTAATAAATTCATGACATCAGTTCTGTCAATAATAAGACATTGTTCAGTTTTGCAAAAATGAGACTGGATAAACTTGTAAACTTTTGAAATAGTTAGTTTTTAAGATCCACTTTTATTATATTTCAGAATGAACATATACGTCTTGAATATAAATGTCTTTACGTATCCCACAATTTCAGTAAGTACATTTTACTCAGGTAAAATGGTTTTAAGTCTCTGACTTCGTTCCTCACGTTCGATCTCCTCCGTCCGCTTCGTACAGACTCTCTCCGACTCTCCAAAAATCGTGACGTAAACAAAGATATTACATTTCGACAGTACAAAGTCTTTGTTGCATGACACTGTGGTAAGACTGCTAACCCTGATATTGAAAATATTGTTGGGAATACGAACATATTTTGTAAAGAATGAATGATTATGTAATCTTAAATACAACTTCTATAACGGATTTTTAATAATTTGAGTACTGCCAAAAGTAAGTTTATCTACTGATTACTGGCAAAGGAAAAAAACTGACTTTGTTGGGTAATTAACGTTTTCAGAAATAAAGCGAGAATGTAAAGAAACGGATTTCCAAACCATGATGTTAAAAATGTAATATGATAAACGAAATTTCAAATTATAACTGCTGGTAGGGTTCCTGCACTTAACTTAGGGTCCACTTAGCAACCAATAAATACACGAAACCCTCCATTGCCAAATTTACCTTTATTGTAATTTTAATAAACGTGGAAGGCATAAAAACACCAAACATGGAGGCAAAATGCACGCGTCTAAAAGCTACTTAAAAAAGGAATAAAATCACTTAAATTTGTTTCCACAAGATGAGAATACAACGTCCCAGTTCGTACCTCGCTAACACATTTTACTGACATTAAATATAACAAGATAAATAATCATACATGTGACAAGAGCAAATGAATAACACTATCAATCTTTACAGATAAGAATACGACTATATCGACGAAGGTTCACGCTCTGGTAAGGGAGATACTTAACTTCAACGTACAAGGTGATTTTCAGGACGCGACCCCCGTGAACACGTCAGTTTCAGGTACCTGCAACATACACAGAGTCATTTGTAGCTTCTTTAAAACAATTAACATGAAAAGGCACAACGCGTAACACTAATAAAATATAAACGACTACTTCACAGAACTAGCTCATCCTTAGACAAAGCAAACAGCAGAATATTAATAACACGTAAAATACTTCTAACCTATAACAAACTAAGGTACCACGTAATAGAATATCGTCTTGAGCTCATAGAATATTCAGTTTGACTTGCCTGTTTATAGGTCTTACAACTCAACAGTGTCAGCTTAAGCAAACAAGTAGACTGCCACACAGAGGAGACAATAGTAATATAGTACTTTACAGCGGCACGCAACCGACCTTACATCTCCAATTTAGTATAATCAGAATAAACAATTTTGTGTATAATAATTACTTACAGTACCATGAAAACATCCGAATAACACTTACTACCCAAGGTAGGCGCTGGTATGGAAAGGCACCTTTAGTAATACAGAGTTCGAGTGTATTCAGTTATTGGAAGGGTTTCAACTTTACATCCCTTTCCACATAGCTCTCTGTTTATACACTTCTATAACTTCTGCAACTAAAGAAGGAGATATAAATGCACATATAACTGACACAGATTGAAGCAGAATAAAACAGTACCTTAATATGGCGCAAATGGCTTCATTTGCTTTACACGTGGGATATCTTCACGATTCAGTAATTCCGAAATGTATTCAACAACGCGTGAGAGCAAGACGTCGCCGTGGTATCAGATATTTACTTCACATAATTTCCTGCACAGACACAAGGCAGACAAAGCGTTTTCACATGCAACAGCGGCGAGCATCACACATTTTCTCCGTCACGCCATAGACACATCTCAATTTCAATGGCCAGTAACAAGAACCTATACATGCCCTCGCAGCAGAAAAGCCCCAAAACACAACAGTGCACCACCGCGATACCAAACCCGAGGTCCCATCAAGTCACTGCCGGGATCTCTCGCTGACCCTGGCCATAGCGCACAGGCGTCGTACCACAGGCCTCACGGTAAACGTCAGCAAGCCACCTCCGACCCTCCGAATATCCACTCCGCTGTCTCTTTTCTCTCTCCGATAACCACGCGACCACCGGCCTGAATAGCGGAAGGCAAAGATGGTGACCCTATAATCGATGGCAGCGATGCCATTCTAAGTGCGAGAACACTGGCGCCAGCCGCGCCACGGCTCAACTGCAAAACTTGGTGATAGTCGCTAGAATTCCCATAATGAAAATAAGTTTTGCAATTACACATATCGTTAGAATAGAAAATGGTATCGAATGGTTCATTTGACGCCACTGTATCGTCGTTTACTACTGAGCAGACGTCATAAAGGTAGATATTCGTTTCAAGATGTAGATGTCTACGTAATTCTGGTAGGATCGACAACGTCACCCAGTTACGTGATCCTGCTCGACTTTGTCGAGCCGATAAGTTTGGGTTTATGACAACCCTCGTAAAGGAGAAGAAAATCAGAACAATATGTGGACTCTTGTAGTAGTGAAAATTGTATTGCGTGACTGAGAACTCGGAATCGAGGTCTCGGATCTGCCAGTGCGAGGGTGTGAGAATCGCAGCCGAGGATGGCCGGACGAGCGACTTCCTGGTGTCCAGATGGTATCGCCGCGTCTTGTTGGGAAAGTCGCGTGTGCACGGGGGCACGCATCCGGCGCACAATGGCGCATTGTTGCGGGGGCGCCGCTCTGCTTGCCGCGACAAGTGTGCGGCCTCGGCTTCTGCCGGGCCTCTCATGCATTATGCAGGCGCCAGCGGGACGGTACTGGGCTCCTCTTGTCCGGCCAACAGGGGGTCGCTGATGCAGAGGGTGAACAGAAATGTGGAACCACCGCGAGAAACGCAAGCTTCAGATGCTAACCAAGCCAGCAGGCCGCACTGTTGTCTCTGACCACGAACGGCAACCGTGAAATGTCAACACACTGCAAGTGACAGTCGCGATCGGAACAGTGTTCCGTGTGGTTGTGAGCGCATTGTGTCGGAGATCAGCGGACTGGAACATGAGAAAATTGTTGGTGCCTGGATGGTGGGCGCTGCGTGAACAAGGTAGCTGAAGTATTCGGTGTTTCAAGAGGCACCGCGTCGGACGTTTATATCGCACACAGGGAAGCGGAAGAACATCATCCGCTACGTCATAATGCGGGCGAAAGTGTGTGTTGAGTGATCGTATCAGAGGGTCATTGCTGAGGCTTACGTAGAAAAATAGGAGGACGACAGCTGCAAAAATCATTATAGAACTGAATATCGCACTGGGGAACCATGTCAATGCTGTCCACACGATTGGAGCTCCATAAGCAAGGAATTGCAAGGCGAATTTGAATTCCAAAACTACTCATCAGTGACACAAATGCAAAAAGGTTCTAGATATTTGAAAATACGTCGGAGCTTCGCAACATGGTATTTATTACGGGTAGCGTAGATAATCTGGTAGGGAAAGCAATGTTGAGTGTAAGTCGCTCATACGAGGGCAGTTCAATAAGTAATGCAACACATTTTTTTTCTGAAACAGGGGTTGTTTTATTCAGCATTGAAATACACCAGGTTATTCCCCAATCTTTTAGCTACACAACACTATTTTTCAACGTAATCTCCATTCAATGCTACGGCCTTACGCCACCTTGAAATGAGGGCCTGTATGCCTGCACGGTATCATTCCACTGGTCGATGTCGGAGCCAACGTCGTACTGCATCAATAACTTCTTCATCATCCGCGTAGTGCCTCCCACGGATTGCGTCCTTCATTGGGCCAAACATATGGAAATCCGACGGTGCGAGATCGGGGCTGTAGGGTGCATGAGGAAGAACAGTCCACCGAAGTTTTGTGAGCTCCTCTCGGGTGCGAAGACTTGTGTGAGGTCTTGCGTTGTCATGAAGAAGGAGAAGTTCGTTCAGATTTTTGTGCCTACGAACACGCTGAAGTCGTTTCTTCAATTTCTGAAGAGTAGCACAATACACTTCAGAGTTGATCGTTTGACCAAGGGGGAGGACATCGAACAGAATAACCCCTTCAGCGTCCCAGAAGACTGTAACCTTGACTTTACCGGCTGAGGGTATGGCTTTAAACTTTTTCTTGGTAGGGGAGTGGGTGTGGCGCCACTCCATTGATTGCCGTTTTGTTTCAGGTTCGAAGTGATGAACCCATGTTTCATCGCCTGTAACAATCTTTGACAAGAAATTGTCACCCTAAGCCACATGACGAGCAAGCAATTCCGCACAGATGGTTCTTCTTTGCTCTTTATGGTGTTCGGTTAGACAACGAGGGACCCAGCGGGAACAAACCTTTGAATATCCCAACTGGTGAACAATTGTGACAGCACTACCAACAGAGATGTCAAATTGAGCACTGAGTTGTTTGATGGTGATCCGTCGATCATCTCGAACGAGTGTGTTCGCACGCTCCGCGTTTTCAGACAAATGACTGTCATGATGAGCATATCCAAGTGAAGTAGGGTATCTGAGGGTCGGATAGGGAATCAGAGGAAACGGGCGAACAAAGATCCGCCGACACGGTCTCGTGGGACCTCTCGTGCAGACGTTTGTGCCTGCGGTGCTGCCTGTTACAGACGTTGGCGCCGTCGGTGCTGGAGTACCTTGGGTGATGCGTAGCTTGAGCGAAGATGAACTCTAGATTCACTGCGTATCTCATCTCAGTTTAATTACTGGAATCACTACCATAATTTAATTCACGAAATTGATAGTCTTGAGCGCGGCTTTTTCAAAGCACATCTTGCCCTCAGCAGAAAGTCAGTGTTATTGTGCCCTTCTAGTTTGTTTCATAAATGCTTTGCCTTGCAGTGTTTTATTCGTTTCCGTAGATACATATGTTCGTAATCGGTGTTCCAAGACGTTTGTTGGAGTTTATTACCATCTTCCTCCGGGTGAGTTAACTTACTGTTACTGTGGTCGCTTGTCGGTCCCGTATTTCATAATTACTCTGGAATAAAAAATGAGCGAAGAGCTAGTAAATTCCTGGAGAGGAAATTCTTCGTGAATTTGAGATTTTGTGTATCACATTTTGTGTGGTATGTACCCAGTCCTTCTTTATTATCAGTTAGTGCTTAATGAGGCCAGAATAGGTGCGGCTTTTACGAGGTAAGAAAGCTGCCTCATAGGGCATCGAAAGTCTTGGTGATTGGAGTTAGCTTTAAGGTATTTTTATTTTGTTAACTGTGGGAAACTGAGGTCTTCGTGGTGAGTATATGTACCATGCTACAGAGTCTAAAGGGTCACTTTATAGTGTTATCTGTATCATGTATTTCCTGTCCTTAATGTGAAAAATAGTGTTCATGGCTTTTATTGGAGAACTCTCTTGTCCCGACAAGCTTTGTCCTGGGGTAAACAATGTGTGAGATATGACTTTTACGTGTATTTATTTTTTTGTGTTTTATACATGACTGTCAGAACTGCGATCTCGCATTGATGACCGTTTATAAATGTATTCCATGCAGTGAAGATCCTTGTGTATCCATATTTCAAAAGAAATATCCCTTCGAAATACGTGAAATTAGTGCTCTTGCATCGTTCGTGCCTGAGTCTACATCTTAGTGTACTAATTTTTCAAACCAATATACAGATACGATGTCTGAATGAGAAACCTGCTCCGTGATCTTTACTTGTTTAGCGGAGAGGTGGGCATAACGTCCTTCCTAAAGTTTGGCCATTTTTGCCTAGCTTGTATGCGACCTATAAACTCCAGGTTGTACATTCGGACTACCGTCCCACATGCCTGACATTTTACATTCTCGTTAAAGAAAAGGAAAGCACCTAAATAGTCAGTAATTCCAAAATGATCCACTGGGTAGGGTGTAATGGCCACATAGCTGAAAAGGGCTAAATAAAATAAAAAAATCTGTTTTAACTTTGAAAAAGTGTGCAGAGAAAAACACGTGGTGAGAGTAAAATATTAATGACATAAAACAATTACAATTTTTTTAAGAATAAATTCATTATTACCACAAAGTAAAGAGATTCATAAAATTTAAGACACAGTTTTCACACAAACAGACATTTCCGCCCTCACCAATAGTCTCACATTGTTCGTACGCCCACCAGTGTAGATCTTTGGCACTCGACTTCAACCTCAGCGTTGGAGACTTTTTCCGGAAACCAGCAATCAACCTACTCCTTTCGAGCTAGTCTGGTCTTCTTATTAAAACTGTAAGAAAGCTTATTACCCGCTGTCAATTCAAATGCTGCGCATTCTCAGATCCCTAACGCTTATGCCGAAAAATCTTTTCTCCAGCAGGAGGAGATGGTCGTAAACTTATTTTTCTTGTTTTGAGGTAAAAATAAACTGGAAACCTCCCAACACCTTCTTGTCATCAATAGCACGTAGATTTTTCTTCAAAACTCTCCTTTTCAACGTACTTCTTGGAACGCGATAAGTGATTGCAGTAATTTTGAAAGCCGTGCCGTCCATCACTGCCCGTACTGTTCGCTCCAAGATACATGGCTTCTATGATTGCCTCCTTTGTGCTTGTATGCGAACACCACCACTGTAAGGGAAATAAAAATTATTTTTTATTATTTAATAGTAACAACTGTTTATTATTACATTGTAATTATTATGTTTATATTTAAGTAGTAACTTGTTATTATTTATTATGAATAGACGTTAATCTTAGTTACATTCAATACTTGTTAACATCGATACCAATAAAACGCAAGACGTTTTAGCTCGGGTCGGGAATATTGGCCATCGGCCGGCCATGATGCCCGTCTGGACGTCAATTCACAAAAGTTGCTTATAGGTGGCGACTACAACTATTTCCACACAATTATGTTAGAAAATCATAACTTGTTATGTAAATCTGTTCTAGTCCATATTATTACACAAAGACAAGCCGTTACCAGAAATCTCGAAAACCGGTGTAGACGTGATAAAAGCCTAACTACACTACTGGCTATTAACATTGCTACACCAAGAATAAATGCAGATGATAAACGGGTATTCATTGGACAAATATATTATACTAGAACTGACATGTGATTACATTTTCACGCAATTTGGGTGCATAGATTCTGAGAAATCAGTACCCAGAACAACCACCTCTGGCCGTAATAACGGCCTTGATAAACCTGGGCATTGAGTCAAACAGAACTTGGATGGTGTGTACAGGTACAGCTGCCCATGCAGCTTTAACACGAAACCACAGTTCATCAAGAGTAGTGACTGGCGCATTGTGACGAGCCAGTTGCTCGGCCACCATTGACCAGACGTTTTTAATTGGTGAGCGATCTGGAGAATGTGCTGGCCAGGGCAGCAGTCGAACATTTTCTGTATCCAGAAAGGCCCGTACAGGACCTGCAACATGCGATTGTGCATTATCCTGCTGAAATGTAGGGTTTCGCAGGGATCGAATAACGGGTAGAGTCACGGTCGTAACACATTTGAAATGTAACGTCCACTGTTAAAAGTGCCATCAATGCGAACAAGTGGTGACCGAGACGTGTAAGCAATGGCACCCCATACCACCACGCCAGGTGATATGGCAGTATGGCGATGACGAAAACACGCTTCCAATGCGCGTTCACCGCGATGTCGCCATACACGGATGCGAACATCATGATGCTGTAAAAAGAATCTGGATTCATCCGAATAAATGACGTTTTGCCATTTGTGCACTCAGGTTTGTCGTTGTGTACACCATCGCAGGCGCTCCTGTCTGTGATGCAGCGTCAAGGGTAACCGCAGCCATGGTCTCCGAGCTGATAGTCCATGCTGCTGCAAACGTCGTCGAACTGTTCGTCCAGATGGTTGTTGTCTTGCAAACGTCCCCATCTGTTGACTCAGGGATCGAGACGTGGCTGCACGATCCGTTACAGCCATGCGGATAAGATGCCTGTCATCTCGACTGCTAGTGATACGAGGCCGTTGGGATCCAGCACGGAGTTCGGTATTACCCTCCTGAACCCACCGATTCCATATTCTGCTAACAGTCATTGGATCTCGACCAACGCGAGCAGCAATGTCGCGATACGATAAACCGCAATCGCGATAGGCTACAATCCGACCTTTATCATCGTCGGAAACGTGATGGTACACATTTTTCCTCCTTACACGAGGCATTACAACGTTTCACCAGGAAATGCCGGTCAACTGCTGTTTATGTATGAGAAATCGGTTGGGAACTTTCCTCATGTCATCACGTTGTAGGTGTCGCCACCGGCGCCAACCTTGTGTGAATGCTCTGAAAAGCTAATCATTTGCATATCACAGCATCTACTTCCTGTCGGTTAAATTACGCGTCTGTAGCACGTCATCTTCGTGGTGTAGCAATTTTAATGGCCAGTAGTGTACGATAAGAGGGCATGTGAGCTATTGGAGAAATTGTTTCTCCTATATTCTCCTACATATGTTCTTTCTCCTTATATATGAAACAGAAACTATGTAGACAACGACATTTTGTTTTGTTTTCCCCCTCGGTGTCGGTTTTACAGAAAACAGTAAAGTTGTGTCTATGGTTTACCGGCTTATCATTACAATACTGCTAACTCCTCTGCAGATTAATTCTACGCAAAATACTGTCGGTGAAGCCAGTATCCTAACAGGTCTAGCAGTTTGAGAGGTGTCCCTCATACCGAGTATATCAATGATACCAATCAATTTACCCATTCATTATAACTGACTTCCATCTTCATTCGAAGTTCGGTTTGCAATATCAATAAACAAGGCTCAGGGTCAGAGAGAGGGGTGAGATGATTAAGAGGAGGGGGATTACGAACTGGGTGTAGAGAGGGGGGAGCAGGGAGAGGGGGAAGAAATGATGCACAGAGAAATGCGGCAGGAGATGGAGGCGATGGACAAGGAGAGGGGGAAAGAGGACCAGATGGATAGAGGGGCGAGGAGGAGCTGGGCAGAGAGAAGGGGAGCTAAAGAGTTTAGGATTTATATTCAGTTACCATACGCATATAGCAATTGAGAGGCATTGCTGGGCTTCCCAGTATGTGATAATTACATGATGTGATAACTCATCTCAGATAGGAAAGAATCAGACCCTTATAAAACGTGACTGTGGGGCACCATAATATCTTGGCTTCTCCTAATGATTACACGTAACTGGCGGGGTTTTCGAGTGATACCTTTACGCGGTAACCGAACCATTGCAAAACTGGACTGTCTCATTAGATCAAATGGCCATCGTGCCCGCACTGACTATTTTGCTCGCCCTTTCCCTGCAGAAGGATACCATTACTTCCAGCTACTTCGTGCGGTTGCGCCGAAAAGTTAAACGTTTGCATAACCAAGCATGTAGGAGGGAAGAGTGTTGTGCCTAGAGGATAGTACACCTAGGAACACACGATGTTTCTTGGTAGGTACTTCTCTAGTGACTGATTTTACTATTACGTGAAGGAATGCGCACTAGAGACCGACATAAACAGTTTGCCCCATTTTCTATAGTTTCTGCTGTTGTTGGATATGGGATTCTGTTTTTTGCGGTATTTGTAATTGCTTAGCGTTCTACACATTTAAATACTGTATAATCTGTTAAAGCTATTCATAATGTGCTGTTAATTCTCCAGGAACAGAATTTTATGATGAGTAAACCGCTATATATTTTAAGAACTATTTGCTAATATATGACATGGGGACAGTTAAGCGGTACTTCGTCGGTCGTGCACCATCGTTTGCCTTGAAACAGCAGTGGATCTTTTATCATGGAACATGTAGTATTTGCAAATACACTGTCTTTCTTTAATGCCTTAACAGTTTTATTTCTCATGAAAGTGGAAATTTGTGTTACTTTCCTGTAGCTTCTGTTTCAAAATGTATTTAACTTGCAACTGTAAATCTAGATAATATTTCTGCTTAATTTGATTTCATTTACTGACTCCTGGTGTGTTGTTGTGGTCTTCAGTCCGAAGATTGGTTTCACGTAGCTTTCCTTGCTACTCTATCCTGAGTAAGCCTCTTCGTCTCCGAATAACTAATGCAATCTTTCTCATTCTGCTGACTGATTCATCTCTTACCCTAACTCTAAAAATTTTACCCCACACACTTCCCTCCCTGGTGATCTCTTGACGTCTCAGAATGTTTCATATCAACCGATCCCTTCTTCTAGTCAGGTTATGACACTAGTTTCTTTTCTCCCAAATTCTATTCAGTACCTCCTCACTATTTAAGTGATCTATCCGCCTAAGATTCAGTATTCTTCTGTAGCACCACATTTCAAAAGCTTCTGGTCTCTTTTTGTCTAAACTGTTAATCATCCACGTTTCACTTCCATACATGGCTACATCCCAGACAAATACTATCAGGAAAGGCATTCCAACACTTAAATCTATTTTCGATAACAAACTTATCGTCTTCAGAAACGCTTTTTTTCCATTGCCAGTCTGTATTTTAGACGTCCTCTGCTTCGGCTATCATCAGTCATTTTTCTGCTCAAATAGCAGAACTCATCCGCTACTTTACGTGTCTCGTTTCCTAATCTAATTCTCATAGCATCACCTGATTTAATTCGACTACTTTCCATTATCGTCGTTCTGGTTTTGTTGAGGTTCATATTACATCCTCCATTCTGGACACTGTCATTCAGCTGCTCTTCCAGGCCCTTTGCTTTGTCTGACAGAATTACAGTGTCATCAGCAAACCTCAAAGTTTTTATTTCTTTTCCCTGAACTTTCACGCTTTCTCCAAATTTTTCTTTTGTTTCTTTTACTGCTTGCTCACTATACAGATTGAATAACATTGGCTACAGGCTACAACGCTGTCTCACTCTTTCGCAACCAGTGGTTTCCGTTCATGCCCCTCATGTCTCATAACTGCCGTATGGTTTCTGTTCATGTTGTAAATAGCCTTTCGCTCCCTGTATTTTACCCCTGCTACCTTCAGAATTTCAAAGAGAGTGTTCCAGTCAACATTGTCAAAAGCTTTCTCTCAGTCTACAAATGCTATAAACGTAGGTTTGCCATTCCTTAACGTATCTTGTGACATAAGTCGAATAGTTAGTATTGCCAAACGTGTTCTTACATTTCTCCGAAAGCTAAACTGATCTTCTGTAAAGGATTCGAGTTAGTATTTTGTAACCATGACTTATCAAACTGATAAATCAATAATACTGACACCTGTCACTACGTAATTTCTTTGGAACTGGAACTATTACACATTTTTAAGTCCTAGACTGTTTCGCCTGCCTCATACATATTGCGCACCAGATGGAAGAATTTTGTCACGGCTGAATCTCCAAAGACTATCAGTAGCTCTGGCGGAATGTCGTCTACTCCCGGGGCCTTGTGGCGACTTGGGTCTTTCTTTATGAGAAACTCGCAGTATCATATATCCCACCTCATCTTCATCTGCGTCCTCATCCAGTTCCATAATAATGCCTTCAAGTACATTTCCCTCGCACAGATCCCGTAAATACTCCTTTCAAACTCTAGATATCCCTTCTGTACTTAGGACTGGTGTTCCATCTGAGCTCTTGATATTCATACCAGTGCTTCTCTTTTCTCCAAAGGCCTCTTTACTTTTCCTGTACGCGCTATCTATCTTTCCCCTAGTTAAGTGTGCTTCTAAATTCTTACTTTGTCCTCTAGCCATTCCTGCTTAGCCATTTTGCACTTCCTGTTAGCCTCATTGTTTGGTGGTTTGTACTCCCTTTCGGTTACTTCATTTGATACATTTTTATATTTTTTTTCTTTTCATAAGCCAATTAATGATGTGTAGTGTACATCTACATCTACATGATTACTCTGCAATTCACATTTAAGTGCTTGGCAGAGGGTTCATCGAGCCACAATCATACTATCTCTCTACCATTCCACTCCCGAACAGCGCGCGGGAAAAATGAACACCTAAACCTTTCTGTTCGAGCTCTGATTTTTCTTATTTTATTTTGATGATCATTCCTACCTATGTAGGTTGGGCTCAACAAAATATTTTCGCATTCGGAAGAGAAAGTTGGTGACTGGAATTTCGTAAATAGATCTCGCCGCGACGAAAAACGTCGTTGCTTCAATGACTTCCGTCCCAACTCGCGTATCATATCTGCCACACTCTCTCCCCTATTACATGATGATACAAAACGAGCTGCCCTTTTTTGCACCCTTTCGATGTCCTCCGTCAATCCCACCTGGTAAGGATCCCACACCGCGCAGCAATATTCTAACAGAGGACGAACGAGTGTAGTGTAATCTGTCTCTTTAGTGGACTTGTTGCACCTTCTAAGTGTCCTGCCAATGAAACGCAATCTTTGGTTCGCCTTCCCCACAATATTATCTGTGTGGTCTTTCCAACTGAAGTTGTTCGTAATTTTAACACCCAGGTACTTAGTTGAATTGACAGCCTTGAGAATTGTACTGTTTATCGAGTAATCGAATTCCAACGGATTTCTTTTGGAACTCTTGTGGATCACCTCACACTCTTCATTATTTAGCGTCAACTGCCACCTGCCACACCATACAGCTTTGCAGCTGATACTGGTCTTCGGATGACCTTACTAGACGGTAAATTACAGCATCATCTGCGAACAACCTAAGAGAACTGCTCAGATTGTCACCCAGGTCATTTATATAGATCAGGAACAGCAGAGATCCCAGGACGCTTCCCTGGGGAACACCTGATATCACTTCAGTTTTACTCGATGATTTGCCGTCTATTACTACGAACTGCGACCTTCCTGACAGGAAATCACGAATCCAGTCGCACAACTGAGACGATACCCCATAGGTCCGCAGCTTGATTAGAAGTCGCTTGTGAGGAACGGTGTCAAAAGCTTTCCGGAAATCTAGAAACACGGAATCAACTTGAGATCCCCCGTCGATAGCGGACATTACTTCGTGCGAATAAAGAGCTAGCTGCGTTGCACAAGAACGATGTTTTCTGAAACCATGCTGATTCCGTATCAATAGATCGTACCCTTCGAGGTGATTCATAATGTTTGAATACTGTATATGCTCCAAAACCCTACTGCAAACCGACGTCAATGATATAGGTCTGTAGTTCGATGGATTACTCCTACTACCCTGCATAAACACTGGTGCGACCTGCGCAATTTTCCAATCTGTGGGTACAGATCTATCGGTGAGCGAGCGGTTGTATATGATTGCTAAGTAGGGAGCTATTGTATCAGCGTAATCTGAAAGGAACCTAATCGGTATACAATCTGGACCTGAAGACTTGCCCGTATCAAGCGATTTGAGTTGCTTCGCAACCCCTTAGGTATCTACTTCTAAGAAACTCATGCAAGCAGCTATTCGTGTTTCAAATTCTGGAATATTCCATTCGTCTTCCCTGGTGAAGGAATTTCGGAAAACTGCGTTCAATAACTCCGCGTTAGCGGCACAGTCGTCGGTAACAGTACCATCGGCACTGCGCAGCGGAGGTATTGACTGCGTCTTGCCGCTTGTGTACTTTACACTTTAATGTAACATACAGACTATGAAATACAATTTCTCGACTGCGACTGTTTTAAAACTCAATAGAACATTTGTTCCTAGGTACACGACAATGCCTTATATTGGCAAATGTTTTCACATTTGGAAAAACCCTAATTTTCCTGTACAATTTTTCTAAATTCAGAGAAGGACTGCCGCACATAAAAAGTGTGTTACTGGGGTGGCTAGATGCTAAAGTCTGACAAATATATCGAGAAACAACACTCTAACCATACAGTTGATACGAATTTGGTATTTGTTGCATACCGACTTTATTTACAATTTTAAGGGCCAGCAATTCTGAGATTTTGAACATGGCTATGCTTCAGCAACTGTCCATGCAAGAGCTTCGACGGAATGGAAAACACCCAACCACTTGCAAAATAGAGGAATATTAAACCTTGACCATGGTTTCTATAGTTTTAAAATTGTGTCCGTTGGAAAGTATTGTTCGTAGAATCACATTTTATCTATATCCATTGTGGCAGTCGTTGAGTCTGTTTAAAACACTGAAGCGCCAAAGAAACTGATATAGGCATCTGTATTCAAATACAGAGATTTGTAAACAGGAAAAAAACGGCGCTGGAGTTGGCAACGCCTGTATAAATGTCTGGGGCAGTTGTTAGATTGGTTCCTGCTGCTACAATGGCAGGTTATCAAGATTTAGGTGAGTTTGAACGTGCTGTTATAGTCGGCGTACGAGCGATGGGACACAGCATCTTCGAGGTAGTCATGAAGTGGGTTCAAATGGCTCTGAGCACCATGGGACTTAACATCTATGATTATCAGTCCCCTAGAACTTAGAACTACTTAAACTAAACTAACCTAAGGACAGCACACAACACCCAGTCATCACGAGGCAGAGAAAATCCCTGACCCCGCCGGGAATCGAACCTGGGAACCCGGGCGTGGGAAGCGGGAACGCTACCGCACGACCACAAGCTGCGGACCATGAAGTGGGGATTTTCCCGTACGACCATTTCACGAGTGTACCGTGAATATCGGGAATCTGGGAAAACATAAAATCTCCGACATCTCTGCGGCTGGAATGAGGTTCTACAAGAACGGGACCACCGACGACTGAAGAGAATCGTTCAACGTGACAGAAGTTCGGAGCCGAAGTCGTAGTCGTGTACCCTTCATGAACGTCACAAAGCTTTACGCCTCGCCTGGGCCCCAGAACGCCGACATTGGACTGTTGATGGCTGGAAACATGTTGCCTGGTCGGACGAGTCTCGTTTCAAATTGTATTGAGTGCATGGACGTGTACGGGGCTGGAGACAATCTCATGGATCCATGGACTCTGTACGTTCAAGCTGGTGCAGACTCCGAAATCGTGTAGGACATGTGCAGCTGGGCTGACATGGGACCCCTGATATGTCCACATACGCCTCTGACAGGTGACACGTACGTAAGCATCCTGTCTGATCACCGCGTCCATTCATGTCCATTGTGCAATCCGACGGACGGGCAATGCCAGCAGGACTATGCGACAGCGCACACGGCCAGAATTGCTCCAGGAACACTCTTCTCAGTTTAAATACTTCCGGTGGCCACCGAAGTCCCCATATATGAACATTTTGAGCATATCTGGGATACCTTGCAACTTGCTGTAGGGAAGAGATATCCACCTCCTCGTACTGTTACGGATTTATGGTCAGCCCTACAGGATTCATGCTGTCAGTTGCCTCCATCACTACTTCAGACTTTAGCGGAGTCCATGCCATGTTATGTTGCGGCATCTCTGCGTGTTCGTGGGGGCCCTACACGATATCAGAGAGGTGTAACAGTTTCTTTGGCTCTTCAGTGTACATGTGCGTGTCGTCCACTTAATCACCATTTAAAAGAAGTTTTAAAAAGCGTCGAAACCATAATCAGGAATTAATAAAGCTGTATTGTGCAACTACTTGGCTGTTATTTCCAAACCACTGAAGGCCAGCAATTTATTATTATCCTCACTGAAAAGGGATCTTTAGAATTACTGGAGGCCTTACGCCGTGGTCATCTTTCATGGAACTCAGGAGGAGTAGAGGAGAACATTAAACTGGATATGTCTTAAAAGACCGGCAGATCTTCTCGTATGTCTTTCAACCTGAATATTTATTCGGCGAAGGGCTTTTCATTGGGCTGGTATCACGTCTTACATCCATTTCTGTCAGCCCCTAAGCTCTCCACAAAGTGATGTAGAGACTGGGACTGCTTCCGTTTTAGAGGAAACAGATCACCCCAACGACCGGCGGCTGAGTCAGCAAGAAGACTCGGGCGCGGGTCCGCCGCGACATCGTCTGCGGTGAGAAGCGCCGCCGCCCGCGCTCATTGTGTGTTAATGGCGCCCGCCGCGCAGTGGGTCTCTCCCCTCAATTGCGGACCGCGTCTGCAGCAAACGGCAGTTGGGAACTAATAGTAGGAAACACCGGCGGGCGAAGAATGAGGGCTTAATAAGCGGCCGCGCGCCCGGTCGGCCGCATGCGAGATGAGGCTCGTTGCAGATGCGAAACACGTTCGGTAATTGTGTGTCTCTGGCCGGGTACACGCCGGCTGCTCTTGTTAGGCTAATGAGCCTGCAGGATGGGCACGGGGCCCCGCGTGATTACGTGCCGGCACAGCAAGTAGCAGGCCGCACGCTACCGTGCCGCTCGCTCGATTGGTCGCGGTCGCGATGAGGCCCTCCTCTGGAGGAGTTGGTGGGCGTGTTGCTTCTGAGGAGACGACTGCGCAGCGAGAGCTGGACACTGGAGCGTCCACTGTGGAAGACGTACACCGAAGCGCCAAAGGAGCCGGCACAGGCACGCGTATTTAAATACAGAGATATGCAACCAGGCAGAATACGCCGCTGCAGTCGGCAAAGCCTATACAGGGTGTTACAAAAAGGTACGGCCAAACTTTCAGGTAACATTCCTCACACACAAAGAAAGAAAATATGTTATATGGACATGTGTCCGGAAACGCTTACTTTCCAAGTTAGTGCTCATTTTATTACTTCTCTTCAAATCACATTAATCACGGAATGGAAACACACAGCAACAGAACGTACCGGCGTGGCTTCAAATACTTTGTTACAGGAAATTTTCAAAATGTCCTCCGTTAGCGAGGATACATGCAGCCACCCTCCGTCGCATGGAATCCCTGATGCGCTGATACAGCGCTGGAGAATGGCGTATTGTATCACAGCTGTCCACAATACGAGCACGAAGAGTCTCTACATTTGGTACCGGGGTTGCGCAGACAAGAGCTTTCAAATGCCCCCATAAATGAAAGCCAAGAGGGTTGAGGTCACGAGAGCGTGGAGGCCATGGAATTGGTCCGCCTCTACCAATCCATCGGTCACCGAATCTGTTGTTGAGAAGCGTACGAACACTTCGACTGAAATGTGCAGGAGCTCCATCGTGCATGAACCACATGTTGTGTCGTACTTGTAAAGGCACATGTTCTAGCAGCACAGGTAGAGTATCCCGTATGAAAGCGTGATAACGTGCTCCATTGAGCGTAGGTGGAAGAACATGGGGCCCAATGAAGACATCACCAACAATGCGTGCCCAAACGTTCACAGAAAATCTGTGTTGATGACGTCATTGCACAATTGCGTGCGGATTCTCGTCAGCCCACACATGTTGATTGTGAAAATTTGCAATTTGATCACGTGGGATTGAAGCCTCATCCGTAAAGAGAACATTTGCACTGAAATGAGGATTGACACATTGTTGGATGAGCCATTCGCAGAAGTGTACCCGTGGAGGCCAATCAGCTGCCGATAGTGCCTGAACACGCTGTACATGGTACGGAAACGACTGGTTCTCTCGTAGCACTCTCCATACAGTGACGTGGTCAACGTTACCTTGTGCAGCAGCAACTTCTCTGACGCTGAAATTAGGGTTATCGTCAACTGCACGAAGAATTGCCTCGTCCATTGCAGGTGTCCTCGTCGTTCTAGGTCTTCCCCAGTCGCGAGTCATTGGCTGGAATGTTCCGTGCTCCCTAAGACGCCGATCAATTGCTTGGAACGTCTTCCTGTCGGGACACCTTCGTTCTGGAAATCTGTCTCGATACAAACGTACCGCGCCACGGCTATTGCCCCGTGCTAATCCATACATCAAATGGGCATCTGCCAACTCCGCATTTGTAAACATTGCACTGACTGCAAAACTACGTTCGTGATGAACACTAACCTGTTGATGCTACGTACTGGTGTGGTTGATGCTAGTACTGTAGAGCAATGAGTCGCATGTCAACACAAGCACCGAAGTCAACATTGGTTCAAATGGCTCTGAGCACTATGGGACTTAACATGTGAGGTCATTAGTCCCCTAGAACCTAGAACTACTTAAACCTAACTAACCTAAGGACATCACACATATCCATGCCCGAGGCAGGATTCGAACCTGCGACCGTAGCGTTCGCGCGGTTCCAGACTGAAGCGCCTAGAACCGCTCGGCCACACCGACCGGCTGGAGATTTTACCGTACGACCATTTCACGAGTGCACCGCGAATATAAGGAATCCGGTAAAGCATCAAATCTCCGACATCGCTGCGGCCGGAAAAAGATCCTGCAAGAGAGTGGTTCAACGTGACAGAAGTGCAACCTTTCCGCAAACTGCTGCACATTTGAGTGCTCGGTCATCAACAAGTGTCAGCGTGCGAACCATTCAACGAAACATATTCGATTCGGAGCCTTGATGACTGCACGACACGAGGCTTTACGCCTCTCCTGCGGCCTTCAACACCGACACTGGAGTGTTGACGGCTGGACGGAGTTGACGGCTGGACGGAGTGTTGACTGCCTGGTCGGACGAGTCTCGTTTCAGATTGTATCGAGCGGGTGGACATGTACGGGTATGGAGACACCCTCATGAATTCATGGACCATGCATGTCAGCAGGGGACTCTTCAAGCTGGTGGAGGGTCAGTAATGGTGTGGGGCGTGTGCAGTTGTAATAATATGCGACCCCTGATCCGTCTAGATACGACTCTGCAGGTGACAAGCTGGTAGAGGGTCTGTAACGGTGTGGGGCGGGTGCAGTCGTAATGATATGCGACCCCTGATACGTCTAAATACGACTCTGCAGGTGACACTTACATAAACATCCCGTCTGATCACCTGCATCCATTCATGTTCATTGTGCATTCCGACGGACTTGGGCAATTTCAGCAGGACACTCCGACAGCCCATACGTCCAGAATTGCTACAGAATGGCCCAGCAACACTCTTCTGATTTTTAAACACTTCCTTTCGCCACCAGATTCCCCAGACCTTGCAACGTGCTGTTCGGTAGAGATCCCCACACCCTCGTACTCTTAAGGATTTATGGACAGCCCTGCAGGATTTATGGTGTCAGTTCCTTCCGGCACTGTTCCGGACATTAGTGGAGTTCATGCCACGTCGTGTTGCGACACTTCTGAGTGCTCGCGGGGGTCCTACACGATATCAGGCAGGTGTACCATTTTCTATGGCTCTTCAGAGGTATTCTCTCGAGGCTAGTAAGCTACTGAAAATGTCTTTCATCACCTTTCGTGTATGTGAATGTGTGTTTGACTGAGTCGAAGCAAAGGAGAGAAAGAAAGAAAAGTCCTTATGAAGAAAGTAGTGTGTAATAAAGACTGATAAATTTCGGAAAATTCTGAAAAATATATATTTATTCACGTAGGTAATGTTATGGAAGAAAGATTGTGTTTAACGTCCCATCGACATAGAGATCATTAAATGCGGGTAGCAAGTTCATTTGTGCCAATGTTAGGGAAGAAAGTGGCCGTGCCCTTTCGAAGGAACCTTAAGGCATTTGCCTGGTGTGTTATAGGGAAACTACGGAGAACCTAAATCTGGATGTCTAGATGCGGTTTTTAATCGTTATCCTCCCGAATGCGAGTCTGGTTCAAAATGGTTCAAATGGCTCTGAGCACTATGGGACTTAACTTCTGAGGTCATCAGTCCCCTAGAACTTAGAACTACTGAAACCTAACTAACCTAAGGACCGTGGCGGTCGCGCGGTTCCAGACTGCAGCGCCTAGAACCGCTCGGCCACTCCGGCCGGCGCGAGTGTAGTGTGCTAACCACTGCGGCACCTGCTCGGTACATAGGTAATGTTAATCTCATGGAAAAACGTAAGTTTAGTGGAATTGATGGCCTTACAAGCAATTAGTTTGAATCATATTTGACAAACAAAAATGGAAAACATTGTGTTGAATAAATCAAACAACGAAGGAGAGAAAATTTTGATGACAGAGGAGAAATTATGAACACAGATTTTACTCCTTGTACAGGGTACAACGGAAATGCTGCGACGAACATAGAGAAGTTTTTTGACGGTGTTTTGGAGAACAAATCGAGTATAGGAACCAATGCCCAGAAAAGTCATCCAACGACGTTTCAGAGCGTCGAAGTTACAGGGCCCGGCGCCTGTCACAAGGCCACCCCATCGGCAGCAAACGTGAGTTTGTAGGCTGACGGACCACTATCGACTGTGGAGAAGGCGATCTGTAGCGTCGTTGGAAGACGTTTCCAGATATGAGTTCCTATCCACTATTTGTTCCCCAAGAAACCATCTGCAGCCCCCTCGAAGTTCGTCGCAGCAGTTCAAGGCCTGTTCAGTCTGAACGATTCATCTCCTCTGTCTGTTTCGATGTCTCTTGATTGTCACACAGTCTTTTGTTTTCATTTGCGGCCTCCTCCGCTGCCTCTTCACATCAGAAGACAGGCGAAGGTTTGGCAAAAATTCGAGTTGAAGTGGAACTTCTCCAAACGTTTGGATGCTACTGGTGGTAAACACATTCTTATCCAAACTTCACAGAACAGAGGCAGTTTTTATTTTAACTGCGAGTATAAAGGGCAGCATAGTGTTGTCTTACTGGCAATCGTTGATGCCACCTATAAATATATCCCATAGTCACAGCTGCCAGCAATGGGAGAGTATTAGATAAATGAGTTTACAGAGCCAGAGGAGTTGCAGATTTCATTACAATCGCAGCAACAGGTCTCGAAAAGACATCCCTCTCGGGAATAAGATAGTTTGTGTGCCAGCTTTTTTTGTTTCTGTCAACGCGTTCACTTTACGGCCTGATATTATGAGACCATGCCCATTCAAAAGTCAAGGTTCCTCGAGAATTTGTAACTACAAACTCTCGAGACCAAGCAGAATATTGGAAAACACCTTTGGTGTAGTGTCTAGCGTATTTATTGTATTAAGGAAACCGCTCCTCCTTGCTCCAGAATGTGTGCAGTCTGTAGTTTTGGCCGTTTGCAGTACACATAATTTGCTATTGTCTACGAATATTCTGCTTATGTCTGTATTCTGCAAATGTATACGTTCCTGAAGGCACACTCGACCGAGAAAATTTAGAAACAGGCGAAATAATTGACGGGAGCTGGCGAAATAAAGATCTGCCAGCTGATAGCCTGTTACTACTGTCACTACAATACAATAATGACTGCTCAGAGAATGCTAAAGAAGTAGGCGAAGAGTATAGGGAATATTTTATTAGCAGCCAAGGTGAAGTTCCTCGGCAATACAGAGTCACGTAAATTGGAATAAATAAATAAAATGATAGGCATTATTTCCTTACTACCGATAAATTTCCTACCGCCGGTTTGCACGCTGGGCCTCCTTACGCAAATAACAGCGTATTATAGTACAGCCATCTTGATACGCGCAGTTCTTCAGCGTCCTGGCCGGATTTTGTCTTTGCGTTGTTATGAATTCACTGTTGAATTGATTTCTTAAATGATGAATTTTTCTTTGAATCGCTTCCACGGTCGTACTGAATTTCGTTTCGGTTAGGGCGCTATGTTTCTTCAATCTCTCTGTATAACTTTGGCATGTAACACCTCCTGGTTCAGGTTTACTGCGGTACAGATTAATTATTTCTTAAACTTTTAACCACTTTCTTTCGTCACCCATGTTCACTCGACAGTTATTGCTTAGTGCCAGGGACGCTGTTTTATGCGAGTTCGTCGCGCGGGATTAGCCGAGCGGTCTGAGGCGCTGCAGTCATGGACTGTGCGGCTGGTCCCGGCGGAGGTTCGACTCCTCCCTCGGGCATGGGTGTGTGTGTTCGTTCTTAGGATAATTTAGGTTAAGTAGTGTGTAAGCTTAGGGACTGATGACCTTAGCAGTTAAGTCCCATAAGATTTCACACACATTTTGTGGTATCACCGCCAGACAACACACTTGCTAGGTGGTAGCCTTTAAATCGGCCGCGGTCCATTAGTATACGTCGGACCCGCGTGTCGCCACTGTCAGTGATTGCAGACCGAGCGCCACCACACGGCAGGTCTAGAGAGACGTCCTGGCACTCGCCCCAGTTGTACAGGCGACTTTGCTAGCGAAGCTACACTGACCAATACGCTCTCATTTGCCGAGACGATAGTTAGTTTAGCCTTCAGCTACGTCATTTGCTACGACCTAGCAAGGCGCCATTACCAGTTTATATTCAGTGTAATAATGTCTAACAAGAGCGATGTTCTCCAATTGTGGATTAAAGTTAAGTATTCCAAGAACTACGTTCTTTTCATTAAAGGATAATTACTTTACCTTGTTCCAGACCTCACGCCAATCTGCGTGCGCTTAACGCGTGCCTTTCGGCTACCTCCGAGTGGCTTGGCTGTCTTGCCACGCCACTACACATTTTTTGTTAAAAATGGTTCAAATGGCTCTGAGCACTATGTGACTTAACTTCTGAGGTCATCAGTCCCCTAGAATTTAGAACTACTTAAACCTAACTAATCTAAGGAGATCACACACATCCATGCCCAAGGCGACCGTAGCGGTCGCGACTTTTTTTTTTTGTATGCGAGTTCAGGACCTTTATATTCTTACGATAACCTGTTTGTTTGAAAACTAGCGCTACAGCATCGCAAATACTTCAAGATCGCAAATATTAGCCACAGCTTTACATTTTACCAAGAAATTAACGTTATGATGATACACAAAGTAAGCAAAACTGCGTATACCTTCTACATTAAATTCGACGCAAGCGGTTTCTACTGTAATGGATGTCGACGGTTTTGTGAAAAAAAAGAAAGATGGAACTTGTAGAATCAGTAGTCAGTAGTTAGTATTGGACACACGGTATGATGTCAATTTATGCCACACCTGTACTAACACGTCTTTCACCGTCTACCAGTAACAGGACCCTGTGAGATGGCGCTGACGACGATGCTGTTTAGCTCCCAACAGAAGTCCATTCATCCATCACTTACAGATAAGGCAGGTCTGCGGAGCCGTATCACAGTTGTAGGGAAGTTGGTAACACGAGAGATGATTCTTCGCGTGCGCGACGAGTTCGGCCACGGGCTGAATGTTTGCTACGATGCGGGAGAGTGGCACGTTGAACATTTGTAATATGTGTTTGTTAACTTTAAAACATCTTGCTTCCACGTGTACATAGATTCCTCATACACAATTTGTATTTCATGAAATACATGGAACCTAGTGAAAAATCCATTAACTTATCGATCTTAACGTGCATATCAGTACAAATTCAGATTGATCCAAAATTTACGCAAAACCTACAACAACATACTCAGTAATAAGTTCTTGTTCACAACATCCGATAACACACAAAGCAAGCTGCCTTCCATTCCATGGTGCACAGCCTCATATCCATACCGATGTCACAATAGAATTTCGGAAGACAATAGACACAATTAAATTTATTGCCTCTGGCAATAGCTATAGGAGGTACCGCAGCATATATCTTATTCAAAAGCGTGAGTAAAACAGATTCGTTTAGTAATAGTGGTGTTTATAAAGTCACTTACAATGATTGTACCCATCTGTGTAGTGTTCAAACAGGCAGGACTGTAACAGTTAGACTGAACGAGCGCGATCGTAGCTGAAGATTACATGAGACTCCGCTTTTGATTAACACGTGCTGAAGAAAAGTCATAACAAATGACCACATTCAACTCCACAAATTTGTCTTCTACGACCGAATTGTTTTAACTCAGATCCTTTAATATTATGGTTATGCATCTTCTCGTCACTGTCATCTACATTCATGGATTAGGCTCGAGGAACTTGTTCCGACTTCACTTTCATAGCTCTATCGTTTCCTGGGGGGAATTACGTTTTTCACGTCTTTGGGAATATTGAAAAAAAATATATTGAAAAATTTTTTTTCCGGTGTCTGTCCTGTTGGATTCTATATACACGTTCGTTTCATTTCTATTTACATGAGTCGATTTTTTCCGTTATTGCAAAATACTGGCAAATATTCTATTTTACATATTTTACATCCTACAGTTCCTAGATTTTAAACTTCCTCTTGTAATTTTAACTATCTGATCAAAAGTATCCGGATAGCCCTATGAAAGCAGGATGTGTCTAACGATAAAGACAGGCGGACCCATCGCTACAAAAGGGGCACTCCTGACAATGCCCTGGTCTCTGATGAACACTCAGCGTCGAGGACAACGTCGTGGGTTCTTTTACTTGAGAAGTCTTTGAGTCGCTCACATGTCTGGGAACCTATGCCCTACGCTCGAACCTCCATTAACAGTCTACAATGGAGCAAGGTGTCAAACGATTTTCGGATATCTAGGAATATGGAATCTGCCTGTTGTCGTTCATTGAGATGTCAACAGAGAAGCGATAACATCAAAATGGTCGGGTAAGAAAGCTCATGACTTCGAACGTGGAATATTTGTAGTCAATGGGTATCATACCAGTAACATATCCTTCATGGGCATTTAAACGTTTCTAAAGCTACGGAAGTCGACTGTTATGACTGCGCATTAAAAGGAATGGGCCACAATGACCAAGCAGCTCTTCATAATACAGTACTGTAGCCAATATTAAACGACGCTTGTGATGGTGTAAGGAGGGATGACATTGGACACCTGGAAACGACTGATTTGGCATGATGAATCACACTGTGCGCTGTGTTAATCCGATGGAAGGGTTTGGATTTCCGATGCCTATCATCATTTGCAGTGCCAACAGAAATTGCAAAGGAGGTGAAAGTAAGGTATGCGGGTGTTTTCGTGGTTAGGATGTGGCACCTTTATTGAGCTTAAAAAACGCTATATGCGGAGGATATGAACACATTTTCAGCGCAGTAGCGGAACAGTTTGGAAACGGTAACTGCTTGTGCCAGCATGAGAATGCACCGTGTCTCAAAGGATCATCTGTGAACCAATGTTTTGTGGACAACAACATTCCTGAGGTGCACCGGCTTATCCAGAGTCCCGACTTAAGCCCAGTGGAATACCTTCGGGATGAATTAGAATAACGACTTCGCTTCAGATACCAGCGCCCAACAGCGCTACCTTCTCTGGTTTGGGGCATTTGAAGAGAACTGGGCTGGAGTTCCTCCACAGGCATTCGAAAACTCATTGGAAGCGTCCCCAGCAGAGTTCAAGCCGTCATAAAGGCGGAGATTGGACACATCCCATGTCCACTAATTTGGGTACCGTTGCCTTTGATCATATAGTGTATAATTCAACGCTGTAGTTTGACATGTTTGTTGCGTAACATGAGGGATTTATTTGATGTTTCTCATGTAATGTCACGACCAACGATTGTCTGTGTGCTGACAGAATCTTTGTTTCCTATTCAGTAGTGTCTCTTTCGGACTCTGATCAGTTGTTTCCTTGTGATGACCTAATAAGCGGCCGGCCGGAGTGGTCCAGCGGTTCTAGGCACTACAGTCTGGAACCGCGCGACCGCTGCGGTCGCAGGTTCGAATCCTGCCTCGGGCATGGATGTGTGCGATGTCCATAGGTTAGTTAGGTTTAAGTAGTTCTAAATTCTAGGGGACTGATGACCACAGAAGCTAAGCCCCATAGTGCTCAGAGCCACTTAATAAGCCAAATACTTGGTTCGAAATAAACAAATATTTGTACAACACAAACGCAGTCTCTTTGTTTTACAATCTTTATCATTATCATCATCATCATCATCATCATTATTATTATCATCTTCTTCAAAGCATTGAGTGTTCCCGTCTCTGTCATCAATCCATCCATCTCTGACGAGTTCTGCCTATCTCTCCCTTTTCAGTCCATCGATAATTCATTAACTGTTTTGGCAATCTATTTTCTAGCATTGTGTTAACACGATCTTTCAGTTTCATTCTGTTCTCTTTTATCGTGTCATTAACAGAAAAGATTTTTAATACTGATATTATTGTTTCATATGAAACGTCCCCATTGAACAATTATACATGACTGTGCTTAAAATGACACACAATATTTTGTTAGCGCAACGCAATCTGACTTTCAAAATTCCCTACAAAAGAATGGCCCTGACTAACATTAAACTATACCTTTCACAAATCACTTACCTCACAAAAATCTTCGCTGCTCAAGCTACTGCAATACAGCGAGCGCCACTACTACCAGCTAAATAAAAGATTCAAACTATGGAAGGCACTAACTACTGATAGGGATAGTTAGCAAATGAAAGATATTAATAGAGAACAAACAATGTATTTACCTTGATATCATCATATATAAATATAGCAGTTCATGACAAATTTCAAAACTCCGCCATCTCTCTCCCCACATCCACCACTGCTGGCGGCTCACCTCCAACTGCGCAACGCTACGCGCTGTTCACATCCAGCTGCCGCTGCCCAACACTACAATGGCAGACAACAATGCAAACTAGCCACAGACTGCACACAGCACAGCCAGTGATTTTCATACAGAGGTGGCGTTACCAATAAAAAAACCTAAACAGCCTACTTACATAGCCCCCATGCTCCCCACAAAAATTTTTACAAATTGGATTGGGCAGTGGCCAATACAGATTTGAAAAAAAAATTTTCATAATTACAATAACAAAGAAATCAAATGCACACACTTATTGATACAATGTTGGTCAAAAGCTAAAAATTTCTCACAGTCCATAAAGACAGTCCACATTGTTCATCACAGTAAAAATGCAGAGTTTTTCTCAAAGTCTGAGCAGTAAAAGAAAATGCACATAGAAGTAGTGGATTTCCATGCAGTCTTGAAGAAGTAGTGTTGTCCTTCCAACGGAAAGACAGTGCTGACTCTTGACATGCAGACAGGTAATGGGCCACAACATAGCAAACCCACAGCAGAGTCATTCGACGTTTTGAAGAATATTGGTAGGTAGGTCATCACAGAACAGACCCACTGTAGTCCTGGTAGAGATTACGGTATTGGTGGGCCACCAGAGGTGCAGACCCACTGCAGGCCTTGTAGAAATAATGGTACTGGTGAGTCAGCAAAGGTGTAGACCCACTGTAGTCCTTGTAGAAATGGCCAGCAGCCATCTGTTGCGACTGTGCAGGTGCACAATCACCATCGAAGAGTCTTGCAGAGAATATAGCAAGTCCATATACTATGACCAACAGAAACGTGTGCAGTGAAATGTAACTTAATTTGAAGAACTGGTGTCTGTACAATTATAAATTTACAACATGAAAATACAATTACAAAGGTACAAAATACATCATTAAAGAACATAACAATACAGATAACATTTGTAGTAACACAGGCTTTACAAAAGAATAGAAATAGACATATACATCAGTGTTACAGGAATTATGACATAATTAAATACATAAAAGATCAGAATAACTTTTGAAACATCAACTTCACACATGAGCATTAAAACAAAACAGAATAAATAATGTGTAAGCATATTTATAAGGTAAATCACATATTATTGATGCCAATTATATTTGAGGATAACAGTATTCCTCATCATAGTGAATGTAGCTTAGTACTAGAAAAATTCTACAATTCTTATCAGATAAACACATAAAGACAGGAAAAACACAAATACACAAGAGTACACAAACATATAGAGCGATGACACCAAAGGAAAGGACAGGGTTTGTTTTACTGCAGTATTTTGCAAACAAAACTTTCTTTACTTCTTGGAGATCTCCCTTCATTCATCATTATTCCCAAAAAGTCCTATCTATACCTG
Organism: Schistocerca piceifrons; assembly: GCF_021461385.2. Lineage (NCBI taxonomy): Eukaryota > Metazoa > Arthropoda > Insecta > Orthoptera > Acrididae > Schistocerca > Schistocerca piceifrons. The sequence continues at coordinate 534,575,978 of NC_060144.1, read as the reverse complement.
CTTTCTGTATTCTATTCATATTTCTTTCAATATAATTATTTCTCAGTGTACAATACTCATTTTGGCCCAAATCTTTTTCATATTGTCCATAGTCAGTTTCTTATATAGTCTACCTCCTCTTAAGCTAACTTAAATCTACTGAGCTCAGATGCTAAACTAAGGAACGAGGCAATGCAGCAGCACAAAATAAGTAACACAAACAACAATGACCAAAAAAATGGAAAATTGCAAAGCAAGCTACAGTAAATCTAAATTACCAAGCAATGCAACATTGCAACTAATATGAGCCAATGTGCAGCAACAAGAAAAATAAATGAGTAGTAAAACTGGCTTAGCAGAGTAACACAAATTAAAATTCAGTAACACTACGCCTGGCAAACAGCAGTAACTTATACCTAAACATGACATAGCTCAAGCAGAAAAAATATTACAGTAAAAACAACAATGCAGATAAGGGAAATGTATATTCACATCTTAATATCTATGTAATTAAAGTGGTGCACCACAACAACTGATTGTAAAAAGAAATATTACCATGTACTTGAAAAGAAAATTATGTGTTACTGTTACTAGTTCCTTCTTATTGTTCTTTCCTTTCCAAGTGCTCCTTTTTTAAAGAATGTGGATCATAAAATAATTATTTAATAGATCTGTTGACAGAAAGTGTTCACATTAGCAAATTTTCATTTTATAAAAGCAATGCTGCAACACAGCTGGAAACCAGATATCAAATGAAATAAGCAACTATGAAAAGCAAAGCATAAAAATATCATTCAGTAGTCATGTGACATTTCATAAGTTAGTAGAAATTCTCTCAACTCTCATAGAAAGACGCTTGTCATAATCAGGTGTGCAGATGTAAAAATATTTCTTGTCATTTTATTAGGCATTTCAGTAAATATCATAAATTACGAGCTCCACAGTATGCTTTCAACAAGGAAATGTCAGTAGCGCAGACAATGGCCTCCCCCTTTTTTTTTTCTACCTGTGCCACTGAAAGGCTAATGGCTTTTTTTTTTTTTCGGGCGGCTGTCGCCCAGGTGGGTGCCCGCGACGCATTACGTGCAGGTGGTCACTTAACTTTCTTACGGAAATATTTACGACAGCAGTTTCCGCTACAGTGACAGTCTCACATAAAAATATTTCACAGGTCAAGAATTAGCGTTGCAAATCTGTAGAAACAAAATCCTATAAATATAAGTGTCCAAAAAAATTTTCGCCAGCATTATGATACATTCACGCATTTACACACATTTCATAACTCTTAAAGTACGATTCTTGGTTTCCAACATCCTGTTTCACAAGTCAGGAGTCCCTACCCACTATTCATTACTCCTTACCTTATTACACATATACGTATCCATCGACACTCGTCAATATTTCGTCATTATAAATATGAAGCATAATCAAATAACTCATATAGCCTCAGCCTATTAATCATAAACATACCTCAGCAGCATAATACACATCGTCGTCGTAAAAATAACATCATAACACCTCAGTCAAATCTCAAAATCATCGTAGCTTCCTCCAATAATTAAAAAAATTCTCTGCTCATGTCAAAAGTGTCATCTGCCTCAAACGTACTTTAAAAATCATGAATCCATACCAAATACATCATTCAAAGCTCTCATAGTATCACAATGGTTCCGAAAAAATATGAAGAGTTCACACAGTACAGACAAAATACAATTTCATAAGTGTGAAGTTATCCAACGGTGTAATTACGTAAACATGTGTCACTGACGTAGTAAAAAACATGTTTATCTCTCAGTTAAATGATCAGATAGCTGTGTAATTTGTGTGTTAGAGAAATATGGTACCGATGTGTAAAGTTGTATAAGCAAATACCATATTAGCTAGGGTTCCTTGTGGTTGCCACACACATGGTACACAAAGTAAGCATGTACCCCCCTGAGGATTAATGTAATTATACCCTCAGGTGTTACAGATTACAGCAATGGAATGAAATGTATCACGGAAAACTTTCTTTGTAATTCAAAAATCTTTAAAAATAAATGTTTTAAGTACAAAATTAATCACTCAAATACGTGTACTGTAGCGCTAAATGTGCGTCTTGTTGCAACATAATCTGTGTGGAAGTGTCGTAGTTATCGTCCTCCGAAAGCTAAGTTCTGCAGAAGTCAATGTACTTACCTCATAATACACAAAAGTGAAATGCTTTGCGTATAAATGTCTTAGTTATTACGCTTATTGCCGTGATGAGGAAAGTACTGTGCTGTAACGTATTGTTGTGCTACGGAAAAGGCAGTCTCATTGTAGCTATACTACAAAAGTTACTACTAAAACCTGTTTTACTTTCCAGAATAAAACAGAAAACTGTGCAGATATAAAACAGAAACACTGCAAAAGCAACATTGTAAATTGTCACTCATTAGTAGCGTCGTGATAAAATCGTGTAGCTGTCACATAAACTAACCACTATGTCATCTGGTATCTCACTGAAAGTACTTTAAATCCAGAATATATTTTCAAGTAAACCAAAATGTTGCATTAAAATCTCATTAGCAGTACTGGTAAATGTTCTAAGTATGTAAGCCTTATAGTCGTTCCATAATCGTGCAACTAACAAGCAAGAATGTACACACACAATAACACTGTGACGTCTGTTCACTATAACAATGCATTCATCATTTCTGTTTCAATAAGTTCTCTTGGTTCTTGACTGGATATTTAACTTCAAACATTGTTGCATGTTAACAGTTTCTTAAGTCTGACAAGAATACTAGTAATGTGAAGTGAAAAGTTTTATGGCAATGACAAAGTTAAAAAGCAGATTACCTTTCAATAAACGGTTTTACATGTGAAATGTATTGCAATCTTTTACCCTTTCTAGTGCGCAACGTATCAACTTCAACGCAATTATCGTGCGGTATACGTCGTTAAAGAATACTGGAATTTTTCTTAATGTTAGCGTCATGTTATTTTTCTCTGAGCCAGCCGGCGCACGTGGGTGCCTGCGGCGCGAGTCATTGTCTGTCTCTTTGTTGGCGCGCATTGTTATTAGGATTAGGAGACCTAACTTCTACAAATTCGCCTTGCCGAGAGGGCCCAGCTCTGTTAGAATCCCGCCAGTTCTGATGAAATTCACGTCTGTCGTTACGATCATATCGTCTGTCGTCATGTCGGTAGCTTCCATAGTTTCTTTCTTGTCGGTCACATGGTGGAGAATTTCTCCCTGAATCGTAACTGCGCGCTGGTCCGTTGCGTCTAAAGTTATTCTGTCTCCCTTGATAGTATTTATTTTGGTTCCCATATTGTCTGTTTCTCTTATTGTCTCTGTGATAGTCATTACCGCGGAGAGGTGATCTTTCCCTGTAATTATTACTACTCTGCCAACGGTTGTCGTACGGGTGGTGTCTATTTTGGTCACGATTTGCGTTGTAAGAATAGACCAGTCGTGTCCGGTTATTGTTTCTGTCGTCACGGAATTGTGACGGATGTGACCTGTAATTGTTGTGCCCTTGTTTTCGCGTTCCGCGATTATCAGTGTCAATTTCTAGTTCTTGTAACAGTCCCTGGAATGCTTCAATGTCGTCTTTGCAACGTCCTGCCAAAATAATATGTCGTAAATGTTCAGGCAGTTTGATTAAGCAAATGCGGATGAGTTCTGAGGGGCTGTATGGGTTTGAAAGATACTGATTCTTATGCAACATGTCTTCAAAATGTTTCATAAGACTGGAAAATTCAGATTGTTCAAAACGTTTCATCATTATGATGCTATGTTTTACTCGGTCTTGTGTGGCTTGAGACCAATATGCTGAGAGGAAGGCATGGTAAAACTCTCCTTCACTATGGCAATCGTGAATTACCGATCGCATTCTTACAGCTGGTTCATTCTCCAAGTAGCCACACATAAATTCTAATCTGTGTTCTAATGACCAGTTGGGAGGAAAACAATGAGAGAATTGATGGAGCCATGCTTGTGGATGAATGTCGTTGCCAGAATTCTTAAATGTTTTGAATTTACGTGTAGTAATGAACAGCTTATAGTCAAAATCATCATGTCGGCAAGTCGCATGTCGGTCATTGTTACGTCGTTTCGGCGGTTCCATCTCAAAATTCGGCGTACCTTGCCAACTTCTTTCACAATTTCCGAAGTGCCCTGTGTTGTTATTTTGTGTCTGTTCCGTATTTCTATGTCCCTCTTCCCGTATTGGGGCGCGAGTGTCCTCTGAAATACGTAATTCTTGTACTACTTGTGCCAACTGATCTTGCACTTCCCGGATTTCTCTTTTCTACTGTGTATTGATTTGATTTTGATTTTGTTTGAATTTTCTAATTTGTTCATACTCTTCTGTGTCAGTGAAGGCTACAGGTCTTGTGTCATTCAGATCATCATCTACCTTTGTAGATAAATTAGTGATCTGATCCGAAAGTTCGGCTACTTTCTCCGATAGTGTACTTATTTCCTCAGTGTGTTTTTCTGAACCAAGTTTCAGAGTGTCCATTTGTGTTGAAATCGAATCTGCTGTGTCCTTTAAGTTTTCCTGAGTTTTTGCAAGTTGCTTAACCGAATCGGTAGATGCAACTGAGTCAATTTTAGCCCACAAGGTCTCATGATTTTCATGAACAATGGTTTGCAGTTCTTTTATGGCTGCTTCGTGATTCTGTAATGCATTTTCATGCCGCGAAAAAATAGGTTGAAAATGCTCACAAATTTGTGTTTTTACGTCATTACAGACTTTTTGACATTTCGATTCAATGTTATGTAACTCAGTAGTTAAATCTTCACGTGTTTGTTCAAGTGTGGTGTCTAACTTTTGAAGATTTTGTTCCATTGTGTCTAACTGTTGCTGTGTTTGTCTCTGGTGTTGTTCCATTGTGTCTAACTGTTGCTGTGTTTGTCTCTGGTGTTGTTCCGTTGTGTCTAACTTTTTAAGATTTTGTTCCACTGTGTCTAACTTTTGAAGCTTTTGCTGTGTTTGTCCCATTTGTTGTATTAATTGTAATAACAATGCATTGGTGTCTGAAACATGTTCCTCAGTGCTTTTCGGCAGTGAATTTACACCGGAAACATTCACATTTTGACAAGCAGAAAATGTGTCTTGACTTATTTGAGAAAACGGTGAGGATCCAAAACCTGAATCTACAGTATTTGCGAGATCGTGTCGTGTCATTTCGGCTTCCTGAGGGGAGCTATTGCCGACCGATCGATCGATAATGCTTCCCTGTTCACTACCTGTTTCACTGTCTACACCATTGTTTGCAGCCCGCTCCATTTCCCTATGCACAATTACCAAATTACTACTTTGAACATCAGTTAATTCATTACTCGGTGGCGCTGATAAGCTACGCTCGTTGTCACTATTATTTCTCAGTTTAGTTTGGAGCCTAGTGTTACGTTTTTCACACGCCATAATTGTCACAATATTTCACATGATAACACAGAAAAGCACAATTTGAAGTGCAAAAATAGGAGAACACATTAACATAGCACTGAAAATAATATCTAGTTAATTGCAAGCGTACCTGCGAAATACTTGGTGCAAATCTATATGCATGCCACAACTGTTTTACTGTACAACAATGAAAAACTACAACTACAAAGGAGATTCTCTCTACAATTACGCGCTAGCAATAAACAAAAGCTACACTAAATACACAAACTACAAGAAAAAATCAGAAGATTCTAGTGAGGTATCCTAGGCTAAGGGTCGACATATGAAACGTCCCCTTTGAACAATTATACACGACTGTGCTTAAACTGACACACAATATTTTGTTAGCGCAACGCAATCTGACTTTCAAAATTCCCTACAAAAGAATGGCCCTGACTAACATTAAACTATACCTTTCACAAATCACTTACCTCACAAAAATCTTCGCTACTCAAGCTACTGCAATACAGCGAGCGCCACTACTGCCAGCTAAATAAAAGATTCAAACTATGGAAGGCACTAACTACTGATAGGGATAGTTAGCAAATGAAAGATATTAATAGAGAACAAACAATGTATTTACCTTGATATCATCATATATAAATATAGCAGTTCATGACAAATTTCAAAACTCCGCCATCTCTCTTCCCACATCCACCACTGCTGGCGGCTCACCTCCAACTGCGCAACGCTACGCGCTGTTCACATCCAGCTGCCGCTGCCCAACACTACAATGGCAGACAACAATGCAAACTAGCCACAGACTGCACACAGCACAGCCAGTGATTTTCATACAGAGGTGGCGTTACCAATAAAAAAACCTAAACAGCCTACTTACACATTTCTTATGTTATCAATTTTATTACAGCCTCTTACATATCTCATTAACTTTATATCTGCTGCCTGTATAAGTTATTTTCCTTTTTTTCTGGATTTTTTTGTTACTGTCCGTGATTCGAAACCGTGTACAAGAGTAGGTGCAGCCATAAGTTTAAAGAATTTAATTTGTGTTCCTTTTTCGTCCTTCTTCCGATTGTTCAGCAGATGGCTTGATATTTGTTAACTTCATTCTCAATGTCTTTACAGTAATTGAGACCAATATCACATCTTAGATTACTGAAGTGGGATAGTTGTTCTGAAATTTTCTCATATATTATTATTTCCGATCTGACTGGATTCTTTCCTTCGAAAGCCATAATCCTTGCTTACATGTATATATACGAGGGCTATTCGGTAAGTAAGTCCCGATCGGTCGCGAAATGGAAACCACAGTGAAAATCAAAAATGTTTTATATTCAAGAGTTAGCTACGCCTTCCGGCGACTTCTCTGCATAGTCACCGCTCCGGCTTAGACATCTTTTGCAGCGTTGTACCAACTTTGCAATACTCTCGTCATAGAAGTCAGCCGCCTGTGCTTTCCGCCAATTTTCTATGCTGATCCACAGCTCGTTGTCTGCGCCAAAACGTTGTCTTCCTCGCCAGCAGTTCACGTGAGCAGAGATGAAACCTAATGGGCGCCTATTACGGGCTGTGTTGTGGGTGATCAAACACTTACCAATGAGAACGCTGCAGGAGCATCTTCATTGCCCCTGCAGAGTGCGGCCTAAAATTGTCACGAAGAAGGAACCTTATGACAGTTATGTTATGTGGTCTGTATGATATGAGGCTCTCATAATATACACTCCTGCAAATGGAAAAAAGAACACATTGACACCGGTGTGTCAGACCCACCATACTTGCTCCGGACACTGCGAGAGGGCTGTACAAGCAATGATCACACGCACGGCACAGCGGACACACCAGGAACCGCGGTGTTGGCCGTCGAATGGCGCTAGCTGCGCAGCATTTGTGCACCGCCGCCGTCAGTGTCAGCCAGTTTGCCGTGGCATACGGAGCTCCATCGCAATCTTTAACACTGGTAGCATGTCGCGACAGCGTGGACGTGAACCGTATGTGCAGTTGACGGACTTTGAGCGAGGGCGTATAGTGGGCATGCGGGAGGCCGGGTGGACGTACCGCCGAATTGCTCAACACGTGGGGCGTGAGGTCTCCACAGTACATCGATGTTGTCGCCAGTGGTCGGCGGAAGGTGCACGTGCCCGTCGACCTGGGACCGGACCGCAGCGACGCACGGATGCACGCCAAGACCGTAGGATCCTACGCAGTGCCGTAGGGGACCGCACCGCCACTTCCCAGCAAATTAGGGACACTGTTGCTCCTGGGGTATCGGCGAGGACCATTCGCAACCGTCTCCATGAAGCTGGGCTACGGTCCCGCACACCGTTAGGCCGTCTTCCGCTCACGCCCCAACATCGTGCAGCCCGCCTCCAGTGGTGTCGCGACAGGCGTGAATGGAGGGACGAATGGAGACGTGTCGTCTTCAGCGATGAGAGTCGCTTCTGCCTTGGTGCCAATGATGGTCGTATGCGTGTTTGGCGCCGTGCAGGTGAGCGCCACAATCAGGACTGCATACGACCGAGGCACACAGGGCCAACACCCGGCATCATGGTGTGGGGAGCGATCTCCTACACTGGCCGTACACCACTGGTGATCGTCGAGGGGACACTGAATAGTGCACGGTACATCCAAACCGTCATCGAACCCATCGTTCTACCATTCCTAGACCGGCAAGGGAACTTGCTGTTCCAACAGGACAATGCACGTCCGCATGTATCCCGTGCCACCCAACGTGCTCTAGAAGGTGTAAGTCAACTACCCTGGCCAGCAAGATCTCCGGATCTGTCCCCCATTGAGAATGTTTGGGACCGGATGAAGCGTCGTCTCACGCGGTCTGCACGTCCAGCACGAACGCTGGTCCAACTGAGGTGCCAGGTGGAAATGGCATGGCAAGCCGTTCCACAGGACTACATCCAGCATCTCTACGATCGTCTCCATGGGAGAATAGCAGCCTGCATTGCTGCGAAAGGTGGATATACACTGTACTAGTGCCGACATTGTGCATGCTCTGTTGCCTGTGTCTATGTGCCTGTGGTTCTGTCAGTGTGATCATGTGATGTATCTGACCCCAGGAATGTGTCAATAAAGTTTCCCCTTCCTGGGACAATGAATTCACGGTGTTCTTATTTCAATTTCCAGGAGTGTACTTGGCAGTAGACGCTATTTTCTGGGCATCTTTACGAGCTCACTGTGCGCTCAAAAGTGACAAGAGCGACACCACACTATTGACAGGCACACTAGATACATTGCCTAATACGTATGGGCAAGGCTTCAACAGATTTTCACAGTTTCTTTCGTGACCGATCGGAACATGATTTCCGAATATCCCTCGTAATTCAGTTCTATATACAGCTCTTTGTAAATTATTTTACAACCTTAAAAATAAAAAAAATAATGATGATGGTGTTGGGACAGCAACCAGCCACAAATTTACCTTCAGTTCCTTTATTCAAATGGTGCCGTTACCAGTTTCGAAACGTTGCGATTCATCTTCAGACAGTTTACACGCTTTTCTTATGACATGTGGTGTGTTTTTTACAGATTAATTGTCCTAAAATACAAATAATACATAATTATACGCACGCCATGCAGAGATGGTTGCGTTACAGATTTTCCTTGCATGTGACTTACGTGAAATGTCGGTGTGGAGTGTTTGTTTTCATAACATTCGTCCAACAGATGTGAATACATTCCCGCTGCATTCTTATTGTTGCACACGTAAATTTTTCTCACTAAACACTTTAGATTTTTCAGTGAGATTTGGTAACTTGGTAACTTGAACAAATCTGCATTTGCAGCCCATATTGCTGAAGAAAACCATTCAGTGGGAAAAATTGAGAACAACTTAAAAATTTTACATCTAGCAGAAAAAGGGGCCACTATGAATATATTAGAAGAAATAGAAATACACACACACACACACACACACACACACACATACACACACACACACACAAACAGCACCCCACACTATATCCTTAATGAACAAACAGAGTTAGCTAACACCCCTTTCCTGAAAAATTTCCAAAAATTACTTTCCAACCTCCAAAGCAAATAATATTAGTACGCCTATCTGCAGATCAAGTAGCAAACTAATATGTTACTATAATGCTAAATGTAATTAAATAATGTACTATTTTACCTATACAGTACTAAAAAAACTAACTTTATAATTAACGTAACAGTATCAACTCAAAAAACCAATGTTTCTGTACTAGTGTACAGGCATTTCAGTTGCGTAAGTGAATATATGATCCTTTCCAAACATAGGACATCTTCAAATGTTGCGATATATCATAGCATCGTTGATACTCATATGTTTGTAAGCTCTCTGTATGTATCAAAACATGTGGTGCGTGGTAAAAATCTTCTCAGTGACAAATCTAAAGTGTTTAGTGAGAAAAATTTACGTGTGCAATGTGGTGTCACCTCCAGACACCACACTTGCTAGGTGGTAGCCTTTAAATCGGCCGCGGTCCATTAGTATACGTCGGACCCGCGTGTCGCCACTATCAATGATTGCAGACCGAGCGCCGCCACACGACAGGTCTAGAGAGACTCCCTAGCACTCGCCCCAGTTGTACAGCCGACTTTGCTAGCGATGGTACACTGACTACAGACGCTCTCATTTGCAGAGACGACCGTTTGGCATAGCCTTCAGCTACGTCATTTGCTACGACCTAGCAAGGCGCCATATTCCGTTACTATAATCTGAACAGATAATATTGTGAATCATGTGCCGTCAAGAGCGACGTTCATCATAAATGGATTAAAGTTAAGTATCAACTAGCTACATCCGCTTTCTGAATTCTAATTCCTTGTCATGTTCCAGACCTCACGTCAGTATAGTTCTTCCCTCTTCTCGCCAGCCTGCGTGAGCTAAAACGCGTGCATTTCGGCTTCCTCTAGTAACACGGTGTTGGCTCTTCTGCCAACACAACATACAAAAATAAGAATGCAGTGGGAATGTATTCATATCTGTTGGATGAATATTATGAAAACAAACACTCCACACCGACATTTCACGAAAGTCATATGCAAGGAAAATCTGTAACGCAACCATCTGTGTATGGCGTGCGTATAATTATGTATTATTTATATTTTAGGACAATTAATGTGTAAAAAACACACCACATGTCATGAGGAAAGCGTGTAAACCGTCTGAAGTTGAATCAAAACGATTCGAAACCGGTAACGGTACCCTTTGAATAAAGAAACTGAAAGTAAATTTGTGGCTGGTTGCTGTGCCAACACCATCAACATTTGTCTTCAAATAACAGCCACGATCTCCATCATGTTACCATATGACGAAATTGCAAAAATTAATGAAGCTGGATCCATCTGTCTTCAATAGCCCTGTATTGAACGCGGGCATCCATCAACGGCTGCATTCGCCTCGAGCTTTCTCGAGGAAGGCGTTGAGACCTGCTGGAGCCGGTGAGGGCTGGCCCGTGTGTTTTCTTTCCACTGCGGCTGCGCCTGCAAGAAACGCTGTCGACACGTGTCGCCTTTCCCAGCAGGCGGAAGGCGGAGAGATCCGCAGTGCCGCCCGCGCTCCCTGCCGCTTAATTCGCAGCTCCCCCCCCCCCCCCCCCCTCACCTCCCGTGCGCGCCGACGCCGCCTCCGCTAAGCTGCCGCCGTCCCGTCTCGTCGCCTTTGTGGAGGAGCGGCTCGCTCTAATCAAGTGGCGTCCGCCCTGCACTCGCTGCACATCTCCCCAGCAAATGACACGAACCTCCCCTCCTCCCCCCTTCCCCCCTCCCTCCTGCCCCCAACTACTCCCCCCTGGTCTCTGGCGTGTCTCAATTAATCTGCGTTTAAAGTCTCCCCCTGACGCTGAAGCGCCGTAAGTGATGCTCTAGCCACTCCGCACTGCATCAGCCGCTTCTAAAGTAAACAGCAGGCAGGGAGCAACTGATTCTGTGGCGTTATGCAAGCAGGAAAGTACAGCTGTGTAACCTGTGACAACTATCCCGGAAGTAAACACCGTTCCTATGTAGAGTTTGGTGAATTTGGTTTAAAAAATGGTTCAAATGGCTCTAAGCACTACGGGACTTAACATCTGAGGTCATCAGTCTCCTAGACTTAGTACTACTTAAACCTAACTAACCTAAGGACATCACACACATCCACGCTCGTGGTAGGATTCGAACCTGCGACCGTTGCAGCAGAGTCGTTCCGGACTGAAGGGCCTAGAACTGCTCGGCCACAGCGGCCGGCTGGTGAATTTGGATGGGGGGGGGGGGGGGCGAGAGTGGGTAGAGGCGGGACAAACATTACACTATCTCTCCCAGATGGACTCGTTGATTTTAGAGTTGCTACATCGACAAAGCCACATTCCTTCCCGTTCTGTTAACCTTTTGCTTACTGTGCAAACCCATATTTTTAAGAGGTATAGTGTGCTCGTGCGTGCGAGCGCGCGTGTGTGCCCGAAAATAAAAATTAAAACAAAAGCAATGATTAAATGAAAAGATGAAAGAGGTAATAAGTCCAAGACTAATCATTTAGATGTCAAAGAGGATACAAAAAAAAAAAAAAAAGAACAGAAACAAGAAAAGAAATGTAACTTAGTACACGTACACAACATAAGGGGGTATATAAGCGATTAGAGTTCAGTTCTACGTGACAAGTAGATCGATCACCCGACAGCATTAATCCTGATATAAGAACGTAGACTTCCGCGGCTGGTGTCATAATGATTAAAATTCTTCTGGGTATTATGCCGCGTCATTGCTAAAAACTAACAACAATAATAAACTAAAACCGACGTTTCGGCCGAATTGCAACGGCCTTCTTCAGGGCGCGACTGGTTTTGCATCAGGATAGGTCCTTCTATTTATTACAGACCATCGATGTCTCACGTCGCTATTGTAAAACTTTTAATTGGCCCTCTAATATGATTGGATAGTCATGACGTAAGGGAAGATGGAGAGAAAGAGGCTATTCGTGGATGTCCATGTCGTCAACGATTGGTAGCTGTACGCCAATCAGCGTTCGGCTTCTGGTCGGCAAATTTTTCTCCTGGTGCGAGCGGAAGTGGACTGACAGTTGCTCTACAGCTGTTTGTCCAGATACGTCCGTGTCCCGTGTAGCTTCTGCCCCGCGACCGCTCGCGGCCCGTTGGACTGGGATGGCCGGCAGCAAGGACGCCGGAAGCTTGTAGCCATCTTCTCTGTTGATGTTGTCAGGCTGTTTAATAATTTCGATCGCCTCCCGTATTTTGCGTTCTCGCATCCACGGTTCTTTCGCCAGTAGTCGGGCCTCCTGGAACGTGATAGGTTATCCACAGTCACGGTGTTGTTCCGCTAACGCCGATTTGTTATGTTGTTGTAATCGTACATAGCGTTCGTGTTCTGCTACTCGTAATCTGACAGGTCTCCCTGTATCTCCTATGTAGGCAGCTCCGCACTCACACCGTACTTCGTAAACACCTGCAGTCTTAATAATGTTGACTACATCCTTGGTGGAACCTATCATTTCGTGGATCCTTACGTCATGACTAGCGAATCATGTTAGAGGGCCAATTAAAAGTTTTACAACAGTCACGTCAGACATCGATAGTCTGTAATAAACAGAAGCACCTATCCCCATGCAAAGCCCGCATCTCGTGGTCGTGCGGTAGCGTCCTCAATTCCCACGCCCGAGTTCCCGGGTTCGATTCCCGGCGGGGTCAGGGATTTTCTCTGCATCGTGATGGCTGGGTGTTGTGTGCTGTCCTTAGGTTAGTTAGGTTTAAGTAGTTCTAAGTTCTAGGGGACTGATGACCATAGATGTTAAGTCCCATAGTGCTCAGAGCCATTTGAACCATTTTTTTAGCCCCATGCAAAACCAGTCGTGCCCTGAGGAAGGCCGTTGCAATTCGGCCGAAACGTCGGTTTTAGTTTATTATTGTTGTTATTTTTTAGCAATGACGCGGCATAATACCCAGAAGAATTTTAACCCATTAATCCTGTTCAGTTTTAGTATTTTTAACAGGCCTAACAGAATACATAAGGGTCGTGAACAGCATCAGATGTTTACGGATCACTATTAGGGACATGAATATGCTGCATATTCGTGAGACTGTGTTATCAGCATCTGACGCCGTTTGAAAGGGGCGTCGATGCAAGTCTCCATCTAGCCAGCTGCTCGAATTGTGCTATATCCTAACTTGTGTGCCATTCGGATGTAACAGTGGCCCCATGTTGGACTGCATGATAACGTGATGAAATGCATACGGTTTTTTGGGCCTAGAATCTGTGTCACTGAGGTAAAGTTGTCTTTGATTGTGAATCACGCTTGGAACTGAACCGTGATGACCTGGAAAGAGGTGTCTGGAGTCGCCCTGGATAGCGTGGGATACCAACCGAACTGTCACCCGCCGCATGACCCGACAACCGGGAGTGACGTTATGGGGATATGTGTTGGTCCATAGCAGAATTCCTTTTGTTGTCGTCCGAGGCTCCCTTACAGCACTGCTTTACGTCGACGATATTCTACGTCCCGTTTTGTTGCTCTTCATGGCAAGCCATACTGACCTTACGTTTCTGCAAGACAAAGCCCGTCCGCACACGGCGAGACTTCCTACTGCTTGTCTTCGTGCTTTCTGAATCGTACCTTGGCCAGTAGGGTCCACAGATTTCTCCCCAATTCAGAACGCCCGGAGCGCTGTGGGCAGATCCCTCCAACCAGCTCGGGATTTTGGCGATCTAACGCCCCAACTGGCGAAAGTTTGGCACGAAATCTCACAGGAGGAGATCTGACAGCTCTTTCAATCAGTGCCAAGCGGAGTAACTGCTTGAGTAAGAACCAGAGGTGGATGAGTTTATTAACTTGCTCGGTTTATGATATCTTTCTTTTGAAAAAAATCATCCAACTTTTCGGAAATCGCACGTGTACATCACATCTACAGATTTCTCTGGCATTCAGATAATTTCATCGTGGTGTCTTCTTTCTTTTGGTCTTAGAGTGTGTTAATAGCATATAATATGTTGTGGACTGGCAAGACAGCCAATCCACTATGACGAAGCCGAAAGGCACGCGTTTAAGCTCACGCAGGCTGGCGTGAGGTCTGGAACAGGACAAGGCAATGAGACTTCAGAAAAAGGAGGTAACTGGTAGAATACTTAACTTTAATCCATAATTGGTGAACATCGCTCTTGACGGTACAATGTTTACAGCATTAATAGTAACTGGTAATGGCGCCTTGCTAGGTCGTAGCAAATGACGTAGCTGTAGGCTATGCTAACTATCGTCTCGGCAAATGAGAGCGTAATTTGTCAGTGAACCACCGCTAGCAAAGTCGACTGTACAACTGGGGCGAGTGCTAGGAAGACTCTAGACCTGCCGTGTGGCGGCGCTCGGTCTGCAATCACTGATAGTGGCGACACGCGGGTCCGACGTATACTAACGGACCGCGGCCGATTTAGAGGCTACCACCTAGCAAGTGTGGTGTCTGGCGGTGACACCACATAATAAATACATGTTTTGTATTGAACATAGATTATCATGGGAAGATGAACTTAGGTGTGAAACGGATTATGTTGTCTACTCAAGAAACCTGTATACTGGTAATGCCGCCTAGAAGAACTTTCATTCATTTTCAGAACCTTTTTGGAGGCTTTTTTAAGATTAATCTGGGTAATTTTTGGCAATTTCCTTGCAGGAGCAATGCCTTTTCAAAGAATGTACACTGTTATTAAAATTGGAAAAGAGGTGGGAAAGAATATAACAATGACTTATTTCTTCTGCGTATACGTAGTAGGAAGAATTCATTATTAAATTTCTCGTTGATCAATGAGTATATAGGGTGCGAAATTTAGTAATCAGAGCGGCGACCTATGTCAGCAGGGATGGCTCTAATCCAGTTGGACGTCGAGTCGAACAGACCTTGGATGACAATGACTGGCACTTCATTCCATGGGGCTTCAATCGTACGCCAGAATGTATCAGTGGTAGCGGTTGGTGAGAGATGGCGATCCAGTCTTTCTGCAATCCATGACCCGAAATTTACAGTGCGTGAGAGATCTGGAGAACGTACTGGTCAGGACAACAGTGGCAAACCCTCTTTATCGAGGTGTGTCAGGACAACACGGCCAACATGCCATGTTTTGCTGTCATGTTGAAAGATAACGTCATGGAGGCCTCAAAGATAGTCCACAGCCAATGGCCGTACCACGTCACAAATGCAGCGGCTGCTGTCGAAATTACCAACTAGGCCGACCAGAAGTGATCGTTTGTGCACACAGTGGCATCCCCGTAGCACTACGCTAGGTGCCGGGCCCGTATGACGATGATGAATGCAGTCTGGCAACGAGTTTTGATCTATTCCTGTTATATTGACCTTAGGTCTGGTGGAGCGATGTCTGCAAGTACACGGAACCAATTTTTCGCGTGGCTTTCAGTATTCCAGTTACAATTCATATTGACTCACTTCACTCGTTCATCTGTTTTGTTGGTGTGCTTGCTCACGCGCCATACTGCTGCACAATGCTCTGCGGTAGAGCACACTTGGGATTGTGGGACGGTACGTAGGATACCTATTCGTAAGAATTTCCCTAGTACATTCTTTCTGGTGTTACGATTTTGCCCAGTTGACTCTTACTATTCTTACAGACATCGAGCAACGCTCAGGTGTCGTACCAAAGAATTTTGGATAATTATTGAATTACTATAATTTTTAATTTGTTACAAATTCATGTATTCAGCTTTCTGTCTTCTAAGTTGTTATTGAGGTGGTATGTGCAACTTTCCGTTGAGGTTGTAATTGGACATTTCTTGCAGTATCTATTCAGCCTTTTTATACATGCTGTGAGAATGCGTTCTTCTGTATCTAGATGTTTTGTTTAGGAGGCTGTTGCCATTCACCTTCAACAGTACAAATTCTGAGAGGTTGTTTCTGTCATATCACACCTGTAAAAGTTGATTACATGGTAACCTGAAAGTGTTCCTTGTGGTAGTTCATTTTGAACAGAGAACTATTGAACAACTTTCTGCCCGGTGATAACTGTGGAATGTCGATTTTCCTTCGTGTTTGAGCATGGTAAGATTTGAGCTGTATGTCATCTTGTTTAGATTCAATATGAGTCCACCTAGGCCAATGATTCCCAAAACTTCTGACACCATTGCCCCTGAGTGCAATCAGATATTAGCTAGTACCCCCTTCCACCTACCATCTTAAACATTACCGCCCAACAGAACTTTTGCAAGTAAAAACAATTACCTTTGAACTGTTTCATTTTTAAAATGACGAAAGATATATGATATTTAGATTCTGTAGGTGTTTTGTTAAACCACAAATTAATGAGTCATTGTTACTATTCGTACTGCTTATTTCTAACGACTTCTTTTTATAGAATGATGAAGCAATCCTCAGTACAACGCGAGTGCTACCTACAACTCCTTCTCCGAAAAGAAAACTAACTATCCACATTAAGGGTAGGCACTTGTTAAAAAGATGCTTCCTGCGTAGCCGGCCAGAGTGGCCGAGCGGTTCTAGGTGCTACAGTCTGGCACCGCGAGACCACTACGGTCGCAGGTTCGAATCCTGCCTCGGGCATGGATGTGTGTGATGTCCTTAGGTTAGTTAGGTTTAAGTGGTTCTAAGTTCTAGGGGACTGATGACCTCCGAAGTTAAGTCCCATAGTGCTCAGAGCCATTTGAACCATTTGCACCTTCCTGCGTACTGTGTCTGTGTAGCGATCTTACTTCACCCACGCCTTGCAGCCTCATTTAAAATCAACTAAGTTAAAATGCATGCACTACACTTACTGTTGGTAAATCACTACATTTGCTGGGCTCCATACTTTCGAACTGGTAGAATTTGTTAGAATTCGTGAAATATTTAAGCAGGTGTGATGTATGTGTCTCAATTTTACTAGCGTAAATGCTTGGTACAAAGTACATAGAATGTGTATAATAAGTGGGCTAAGGGAGGAACATACTGTTCAGATATTTGTTTCATGCACTGTAACCTCCACCACATTATGTCACGCATTAATGCTACAGGGTGTTTCACAACGATTTCACGAATTCATATTGCATAATGCGTGCTAAAAACAAGATTCGGCAACAGTGGCGCCGTCCATCAGTAGTGCTGAGTGTCAAGTTTCATCCCATGTACAGGTCAGTAATCATGTCGTACTCGTCTAAGCAACATCGAGCGTTCGCGATAGAGTGAATCTGTCATGCGTCTGCAAAGTGCCTTTCGAAAGCATTTCAGGTTTTAGCCGCGATATCAGATTCTTGGTTAATAAACTTCTGCGCACTTGCCAGCGCATGGAACCCAAATACAACTGGCTCTAGGAAAATCGTTCCAACTCCCGAGAACACTGAAAGTGTGTGTAGCAATGTATAGGCAAGCCCTCATCGTTCATTGCGGAAACATGCCCAAACGCCGAATATTCCGTAGGTGTCCACTCATCCCTAATCCGGTGTCATATGCATTGTCATGTAAACGCGCTTATGTCGAATGGCCGACTCGCTCGCCTGATATAACCGTGCCAGACTTTTACCTATGGGTTTATTTGGACGCGACACTGTACTCCTACCGGCCGATAAGCTTGCAGCAGTTAAAACATCGAATTAACGATGAAATTTCCGGAATTCCTCCAGTAGTTACGAAAGATGTTTTCAAAAAGTGGGTGAAACATCTCGAGTATTGTGTAGACACGAATGATCGTCATTTGTCCGATGTAGTCTGTTTGCACCGCTTCATCGCTATCAAAGTGAAGTTCTCGAAAGTGTTCTTCAAGTTTTGGAAACAGATGAAAACCGCATGGGACCAAGTCGGAACTGTACGCAGGACGGTTGATGACACAGAAAACCCAAGGTGTCGGGTAGTTGCAGGCGTCGCAGCACTTGTGTGTGGACTGGCTCTACAATGCTGAACGAGAGGGTGCTCCATGTGCGAACGAACTATTCGAATTCGAAACTTATAAACCCCTTGTTCTAAATTAGTTGAACAACCTACCGCTCCACAAACGGAACGACGCAACTTACTAAAAAGTGATATAACAGTAATCTGTAACTCCTCATATGTGAATTAATGTCTAGTCAAACAAATGATTCTAGTGTCTTTAGTGAGCGATCTAGTGTCCCTCATTCTCCTCTGTCTCGGTTTCCGATGTACGAGGGTTGGAAGTTAAATAGTGGCAACTATTTATTCACAACCGACACAAAAGAGTTACATGTTATATGTTTCAGAGTAGTCACCAGCGTTGTGTAGAACCCGTTGCCAGCGATGTAGAAGGCGCAGTATACCGTTAGCAGAGCCTGTTTTGTTGATGGTGTCAATGGAGCGGTCTATTGCCTGTCGAATCACTGGAACAGTTCTGAAGCGAATGCCACGAAGTGGTTCATCTTCAGAATCAAATCAAAATCACAAGGACTTAAGTCCTCGGAGCATGGTGGATGGTACAGTACTTCCCAGTCACATCGACCGAATAGAGCAGCAACAGCTTGCGCTGTATGCGCCCGAGCATTCTCGTGCAAAATGATGGGTGGGCTGCGCAGAAAGTGTCGCCTCTTCTTTCGCAAAGCTGGTCGCAGGTGATGCTCCAAAAACTAACAGTAATACTGTGTATCGAAAGTCTGCTGTGGAGGAACGTAATGCGTTAGGATTACACACAAGAGAAGCACGATAACTTTCACCGTACTGGGACTCTGACGCACTTTCGACTTTCGCGGCGACCCGTAATGACGCCATTCGTTGCAATGGCGTTTCAGTTTTGGCTTCGTGGCATTCGCTTCAGAACTGTTCCAGAGATTCCACAGGCAGTAGACCGCTCCATTCGCACCATCAACAGAACAGGCTCTGCTAACGGTATACTGTGCCTTCCACATCGCTGGCAACGGGTTCTACACAACGCTGGTGACTACTATGGACAGTAACAGGTGGAAACAAGTAACTCTTTTGTATCGGTTGTGAATAAATAGTTGCCACTACTTAAGTTGCAACCCTCGTAGATGTACGCTTTGATATAGGAAGTACAGTACTTCAGTGCGCAGAATCTTTATCAATATATCAGTTAACTTTTGAAATGTTCTTATTTAAAAGTGGATTAACTGCTTCTACCCGGCCTAATCCGTTTCAGCAATAATTTTAGACGAGGCGACGGGGAAGTCTTGATCAGTTGATACAATTGATCGGCGGCTATTTTAGTAGTCCATAAGCAAATTTGCATGATCAATCACAGAACCAGCCTTCGTTCTCTCTTCATGATATACGAAGGCCTATTTTAATTTGTTGTAGGTATTTTTATGCACGCCAGCGTTGGCGATCCAAATCTTTATTATCGATACGGGTCCAGCATCACCCTGTTCTAAATCTACATCTACATCCATACTCCACTAGCCACCTGACGTTGTGTGGCGGAGGGTACTTTGGGTACCTCTATCGGTTCTCCCTTCTATTCCAGTCTCGTATTGTTCGTGGAAAGAAAGATTGTCGGTACGCCTCTGTGTGGGCTCTAATCTCTCTGATTGTATCCTCATGGTCTCTTCGCTAGATACACGTAGGAGGGAGCATTATACTGCTTGACTCCTCGGTGAAGGTACGTTCTCGTCCGCAGCTCGTGGTCGTGTGGTAGCATTATCGCTTCCCGCGCCCGGGTTCCCGGGTTCGATTCCCGGCGGGGTCAGGGATTTTCTCTGCCTCGTGATGACTGGGTGT
Source organism: Schistocerca piceifrons (assembly GCF_021461385.2). Taxonomy (NCBI): domain Eukaryota; kingdom Metazoa; phylum Arthropoda; class Insecta; order Orthoptera; family Acrididae; genus Schistocerca; species Schistocerca piceifrons. The sequence continues at coordinate 534,555,967 of NC_060144.1, read as the reverse complement.
TGTGTGATGTCCTTAGGTTAGTTAGGTTTAAGTATTCTAAGTTCTAGAGCACTGATGACCATACATGTTAAGTCCCATAGTGCTCAGAGCCATTTCGACAATTTGAAGGTACGTTCTCGAAACTTCAACAAAAGCCCATTCAGAGCTACTGAGCTTCTCTCCTGCAAAGTCTTCCACTGGAGTTTATCTATCATCTCCGTAACGCTTTCGCGATTACTAAATGATCCTGTAACGAAGCGTGCTGCTCTCCGTTGGATCTTCTGTATCTCTTCTATCAACCCTGTCTGGTACGGAACCCACACTGGTGAGCAATATTCAAGCAGTGGGCGAACAAGTGTACTGTAACCTACTTCCTTTGTTTTCGGATTGCATTTCCTTAGGATTCTTCCAGTGAATGTCAGTCTGTCAACTGCTTTACCGACTATCAATTTTATATGATCATTCCATTTTAAATCACTCCTAATGCGTACTCCCAGATAATTTATGGAATTACCTGCTTCCAGTTGCTGATCTGCTATTTTGTAGCTAAATGATAAAGGATCTTTCTTTCTATGTATTCGCAGCACATTACACTTGTCTACATTGATATTCAATTGCCATTCCCTGCACCATGCGTCAATTCTTTGAAGATCCTCCTGCATTTCAGTATAATTTTCCATTGTTACAACCTCTCGATATACCACAACATCATCCGCAAAAAGTCTCAGTGAACTTCCGATGTTATCCACAAGGTCATTTATATATATTGTGAATAGCAACGGTCCTACGACACTCCCCTGCGGCATACCTGAAATCACTCTTACGTCAGAAGACTTCTCTTAATTGTGAATGACATGCTGCGTTCTGTTATCTAGGAACTCTTCAATCCGATCACACAATTGGTATAATAGTCCATATGCTCATACCTTGTTCATTAAAAGACTGTGGGGAAATGAATCGAACGCCTTGCCGAAGTGAAGAAACACGGCATCTACCTGGGGACTCGTGTCTGTGGCCCTCTGAGTCTCGTGGACGAATAGCGCGAGCTGGGTTTCAGAGGATCGTCTTTTTCGAAACCCCATGCTGATCCCTACAGAGTAGATTTCTTGTCTCCAGAAAAGTCATTATAGTCGAACATAGTTCGTGTTCCAAAATTCTACAACTGATCGACGTTAGAGATATAGATCTATAGTTCTGCATATCTGTTCGACGTCCCTTCTTGAAAACAGGGATGACCTGTGCCCTTTTCCAATCCTTTGGAACGCTACGCTCTTCTAAGGACCTACGGTACACCGCTGCAAGAAGGGGGGCAAGTTCCTTCGCGTACTCTGTGTAAAATCGAACTGGTATCCCATCAGGTCCAGCGGCCATTCCTCTTTTGAGCGATTTTAATTGTTTTTCTATCCGTCTGTCATCTATTTCGATATCTACCACTTTGTCATCTATGCGACAATCTACAGAAGGAACTACAGTGCAGTCTTCCTCTGTGAAACAGCCTTGGAAAAAGACATTTAGTATTTCGGTTACGAAAAGCGGCTACGCCGGTTTTGAAGGATGATTTTTATTCATTTAATTTTCTTTATTAGAATGTCTCGTCTTTCCTTATAACATTGCGGCCTTCATCAGTGGCATTAGTAAACATATTTAATGATTAACTCTGAACCGAAGGCTGCGTACCACTGATCTAGGCGTACCGTACCATAAACTGGAGTTAAATTCACGATGACAGAGAGAATAGAGCTTTCGGGGTGACGTGTACCTCGGTGAGCGGTTCTCGCAGACACAGCCAGCCACCCCTGGCCGCCAAAGTGGTGCGCGCAGCAGCGGGAGACAGATGACTGCCGCAAGTCCGGCCGACGTGCCCGCCAGAGGGGCGCCGCTCCCCTCTGTCGCTTCTGCCTCCCCTCTACGTCACCAGGAGCCTCCCTCCGCATTTCTATCACAATCGTTTCAGCACAGCACATCATCTTCTTGAACTCACCAGTCTCTTCAGCCGGGTTTGTCGCCGTCCTTCATCTACACTCCTAGCCATTAAAACTGCTACATCATGAAGGGCCCATGCAACAAGGTGTACGACATGCTCCCACGTGCAGATGATTAGCAATGCAGCGCAATCGCACAAAGTAAGCAGAGTGACGCCATCTACATTCTGTGTACGGGAGGTGTTCGATAGAACAACGCAACACTTTTTTTCTGAGAGCAGGATGATTTTATTCGGGATTACAGTGCTCCATATTATCCCCTCCCCCTTTGGCTACAAAACCCTATTTTTCAACATAATCTCTGTTCAGTGCGACAGCGTTACGCAACCTTAGTGGCAAGGTCTGCTAGCCCGCAAGGTACCACTCTACTGGCTGTTTCTTTTCTTTTAATATGTGTAAGGGCGCTGATAACCTCGACGTTGAGCGCCCGCAGGCTCCAAACACAAACACAAACGCCAACACACACACACACACACACACACAAACACACACACACTCACACTCACACTCACTCACTCACTCTCTCTACTGGTCGACGTCAGCACCAACGTCTTGCTACATCAATAGCAGTAGCAGTTACTTCTGTAAAATATCTAGGAGTATGCGTACGGAACGATTTGAAGTGGAATGATCATATAAAATTAATTGTAGGTAAGGCGGGTGCCAGGTTGAGATTCATTGGGAAAGTCCTTAGAAAATGTAGTCCATCAACAAAGGAAGTGGCTTACAAAACAGTCGTTCGACCTATACTTGAGTATTGCTCATCAGTGTGGGTTCCGTACCAGGTCGGGTTGACAGAGGAGATAGAGAAGATCCAAAGAAGAGCGGAACGTTTCGTCACAGGCTTATTTGGTAAGCGTGATAGCGTTACGGATACGTTTAGCAAACTCAAGTGGCAGACTCTGCAAGAGAGGCGCTCTGCATCGCGGTGTAGTTTGCTGTCCAGGTTTCGAGAGGGTGCGTTTCTGGATGAGGCAACGAATATATTGCTTCCCCCTACTTATACCTCCCGAGCAGCTCACGAATGTACACCGTTGGGTGGCTTGCGGAGTATAAATGTAAATGTAGATGTAGATGTAGGTGAACCTTCCCATTATCCACGTACTGCTTCCTGCAGAGTGCATTCTTCAATCGGCCAGACAGATGGAAGTTCGAATCTGCGAGATCCGGGCAGTAGAATGGATGAGGAAGAACAATTCGAAGACGTTTCGTGGGCTCCTCTCGGGTGCGCAGACTTGGTGTGGGGCCTTGCCTTCTCATGGAGAAGAAGAAGTTCGTTTGCACTTTTGTGGCGACGAACACTCTGAGGATAGCACTCTACGCTTGAGAGTGAGCGTTGCACAGTCTAGCGTTAAAAGGTTTTGCTTTTCGCATTTAACCAAATATAACACTGATGATGATAATTTACGGCAATGTTTGCCGACAAGATAAAGAATGCAACCTTTAACACTATACTGCGTACTCACGGCAGTTCTCCTTGGCCGTTTTTTGGTACGACTTGGAAAGAGAGAAAAATTAATGAATGGTCGCCGATGCGTCGGTTCTCGATTGTGTTCAGGAGACGTACAGATTGACTGTGCGAAAATAGTTTCTCAAATGACCTCTTAACCCGGATTGCTTTCACGCAATCAGACTCTTCAATGAAATTACCTAAGGGACCTATTTGAATAATAAAAAAAAATTGGAAATGAATGCAAAACAGTGAAATTTTGTAAAAAAGAGTTGTCAGATCGGAAACTGAACACATTAATGGTCTCCCAAATACAATAGAGACACCGCGATAAAGAGCGAACCTGTAACAAAGTTCATTTAAACATAAACATTATTTGTGGTTAATTTAAAGAAAAGAATAAGCATAGATTTTCTGTACAGTGAAGCATCAATATATTCTCAAAGAACAAAGGTGTTAAATTATAAACATTAACAAATTTACAATGAATACAAAACTTACATTTTTATGTTTTTCTCATACATGGAGCAGTCCAACAATCGCTGCTTTTGTATGTGTGATATTTTGTAAAAATTAAATGTCCTGGCGTGCGCGTAAGTATTTTTTATCATCACAAGGTTTACAAAAGCGTTTTTTTTTCTTGGTGATAACGTGGGTTTTCACACTAAATGAAATATAACTTGTAGCGGTGCTACACAACACGTCTTAACAAGTCGGCGACCAAACATCAAGGGTAATGAAGTACATGTTAACATATCGGCGACCAGAAATACAACTAACTATAAAGACTCTAGAATTTTCCTAACAAATGATAAATTGTTCTTTCTTCTGTTTCACAGCTTCTTGCTATCAAGCGCTGCGGCAATGATTTTAAACATCTGCGCCCAGCGAGTCATAGTGTTTAAAAGTACCTTTTAAACGCTGGCCTCGCGTCTTGGTATAGGCGCTCGTTATAAACAGATTTCGTTTCTTTACTCTCGCGATATCATGCTTAGTATCATTACAAACTACAGCTCGATGGCTGTCCTTTTCTCATATGCAAAATGTCTGAAATCCAATAATATCAGATTGCTTCCCGCGTGAGGAGCGATGACTCCGTCAGGATCATCGCGACTCACGCGTAGTCGTGATATTATTGCTTTCGTGAAACAAGTTAGTATTACTTGAAAAAATTCTTTACAATAGATTTTACACACTACATCAGGCAAAATGGTTAACATACAGAGTATCAGGTAAGTATATTCGTACGACTGAAGTTGATAGTAATTTGTCCTTCGGGTAACTACATGACAATTGAACTGTGCTCTTTGTAATGTATTGTACAAGGATAACAAATGTTCATTTCTCGGTAAAAGATAATGAAATTAAGATAAAGATACACATACATAGATACATTATACATGGCATAATAAATATTAAAAAAAAACAAAGAAATAAATTACTTGACTTCGCAGGAAGTCTGGGTGCTGTGTGAACTCGTGGAAAAAATATGTTACAAAAAATTGACATTCTTGTTTTACAATGACATATTACAGGAATATTTTTGTCGTTGTTGCGTCGAAGATTTCTTGCAGTAAATATGTAGCACTTTACTTATTTGTGGCTTTCATGACCTGCAAATAAATGTTTCACTGCACTTGGGTAGGTATGAGTTGCACTGGGAGTGGTAGAACTTCGGGTATAAATGAAAGCACTGCACTTGAGTGGGGAAATTGATTACACTTTCACAGCGGAGGAAAAGTAGGGCATCACTTTCACTGTGGAAGTTGGAGTAGTTGTCGGGGTGTGATGCTTTGGAAATACGTCGTGGGTCAGGAACTGGAAGATTGGTTCTGCAACATGTTGAGCCGTATGGTGGCGGTCTCTATTTCGCTTGACACATGTCCGTGCTTCCATTTATGTTTTCGTACATGAAAATTACAGAATAAAATCTGTTCAAATGGTTCAAATGGCTCTGAGCACTATGGGATTTAACTACTGAGGTCATCAGTCCCCTAGAACTTAGAACTACTTAAACCTAACTAACCTAAGGACATCACACACATCCATGCCCGAGGCAGGATTCGAACCTGCGACCTTAGCGGTCACGCGGTTCCAAACTGACGCGCGTAGAACCGCACGGCCACACTGACCGGCCAATAAAATCTGTATTAGAATGTGCTTAGTTACTAATAACTTAGTCTAAAAGAAAAACATAAGGTCTCATTCTCTTAGGAATGCTTAGTTCTCATATTTATCTATTTTTCTGGTTTTATTTGGTTCGACACGTTTTCGTCAGTACTCGGCCTGGTCAGTAAATTCGGTAGCAATTGTCAAAATCGAGCTTAAGACTCTTCCGATTAGTGTCTTTATAATTTCACAAGGTACATGAGTGCTTAATTCATTGCTTTATCATATTTTATTTTGAATGCATTTCATACACATTTGGCATCCGCGCTCGTTGTGCAAAGAAAAATTGATTGTTGAGCGCTCAGCATACACAGTGTTACGTCCGTTGGTCACAATCACGTGATAATAACTTGACGCTAGCAGCAGTACTCTGCGAGAAGCAGAGCGTTTGGTGTCTACTAGCCGTGGTGTGAGTTTTTTACACAGTTTTTCATAGACTCTGGATTACGGAAGCAGCCAGATGCGGCGACTCCCGCAGCTGTTTCGAAGAATGTGTCCGTGGAAAGGCGTACAGTACCGTTTGTGGTAAGTACAACACTTGTTCACTTTCACTCTTCGGCTTTCTACATCGTGGTTTCGTGGTACAAGTACTTATAACATTACTTCACACGCGGTATTTCACACGTGTCCTTGGAGTTATCACCTTTTCAGTTCACACGTTATTATTAATTCGTGTTCACATTTATTTGGTCGTCATGTTAAGGTTCACACGCACCACTTTTGTACGTGTCCATTAATTACTTGTTTATAGTCGGTTCACACGCAGCAGCATATACGTGTCCATTTATTACTGACTGCATTATTACTACAAAGTACAGTTAACATTTAGTATACATATCATGTCTAAAATTATTTGCAAAGAAATATTTAGTCTCTGTGACTACAAGGCCTGACGAAAAGCGTGTCTCTTGTTCGCAGTTTGTGCTTCCAAGGCACTTTAGGTTTACACTTTGTTCGAAATCTTGTTATTCTTTTCTTTTTACAATAGTTACTCTTTTCTCAAGTTCAGCTCTTTTATTTTCTCTCTATTACGTCGTTAGTTTGAAGACATAGTCAATGTGGCTTCGTTTACGTGATGAACAGTTCGTGTTCAAACTACCATTAGGGAAATTGGGAAGCTTGGTGTTCCCTGTCGTGCAATTGCACATAACAAATCTTAATTGAACTCGCAATTTGCGGAGAATAAGCATAGCCCGTCGACAACCAATGTGTCACGACTATCCATTCGTATAGCCTGTATGTATCAATCATGCAACTAGCTCGTAAAATTCACTTCTCTACTGGATAAGGTAGGATGGTAAGGATACTGGTTAGAGGAAAACACAAAAGACTTTTATGGAGTGAAGAGATTTGAAGACACGGTGTTAATGACGTATGATATGATGAGCTTAACATAAATTATTATCACCTTAGTTTTTCATAACAAATAATATTATTAAATCGATACAATAGTTTCAGTGTCGTCTGATCCAGCTCTCTAAACAATTTTCTATGCATATCTAAAATTACTTAAACCATGCATTAGCAGTGAACTGTGTCTGTTAACTATCTTCTGTTCCATGTATCGTAAAATTGGTTTTCTAAAAAAAAATCGTCGTATTTCGAAGACCTGAAATAGATATTTCTAGTACTAAATTAGTTTATTTACAAATGATCTTCGTAAGTATTTCAGCTGCACTGTGCCGTAAAATTGTTATGAGCGTATACGGTTTTCTTCGTATTATAATAAAATAATTGAGTTGCGCACTTCTTTCCTGCTACCTGGATCGTTATTGACTTACTTGATTGTTATATGCTAAGCTGCTGCTTTTTGCCTGCTGCGTTTCATAGGTGGTCTCATAAAATTTGTTGTCGCACACTCCTTACGCATAACATAACATTTACCTCATTAGAGTAAGCTACCTTAATCAATTTTTTTTTTTACCTACGAGCAATCATTCTGGTCTGAATGATCATTTTAATTTATTTCATTCCAGAGGAGAGAGCTTTGCTATACTTAAAACTAGTGGTAGCAGGTGGCACTTAGCACGTCCCTAGTATAATATTTATTTGTCAGCTCTTTCGGCTGTGGCCGTTCATGGTTCAATTAACTTAAAACTAAGTTAAAATCTAAGGAAAATCTTGCTCTCCTACAATAAATGTGTTTTACTTCAGGTGCTCATATAAATTACTTATCTTGTTGTGGCAGGTCGACAGGGTGTTAGTCCTGTGCATTGCTCTTATATACGTTGGTACTTCACACATAGTATGGGAACTTATAGTGTATGTATATTTTATTTTAGCAGCTTAACTTAACAGACATTTTCAATGGTTGACTCGGTATTTCTTCACGTCTGCGTGATGAAACAATCCTTTTATTCGTCCAGATACAGGGTCAGCTAATAGATAGCAACCAATGTGCGGCTTTCTTAATATAATATATGGTCCTTCATACAAATGCTGCCACTTGAGATCCTTATGATGAATCAAAGATGGTTTGAAGTGGGTCTTTAACCCTTCTAATACCGAGTATTTTTTGTTACACCGAGTACCATTGGGGTCTTTAGTCACCCCAACGGAATTTATTTTTTATTAAGGATAGTTTTAATAATGGTAGAAGAAAATCACATTTCTTATTTTTTCCACAATCTAAAACATGATGTCAGTGACATTACATTAAATTAAAACACATATTTTTTAAAATTATTTATTTTCGTAAAATTTACAAACGATTGTCTCCTTTCTGCCCGGTCCAGTGTAAGATGTAGCCATATGATAAATGCATTCAGTGCACTGATATCAATCATGTTGTGAAATAATACCATTGGCCGCCTTCTGCTCATCCTCTTTGTAGTGTACGTTCTAACCAGTTTGACCATGGTATCTACTCCTGATGTTGTATTATAATCCAGAATCATTACTGGCTTGCATTCTTCAGGAACTTCCACTTCCTTCCTCGAATGCATTGTACTGAGCAAGTTTACAACTTTTCTCTTTTTCGGACAATATGAAACAATTGAAGCATGCTCTTGGAATCCAAAAATAGATGAGTATTTGACTCGATCTTTGGTCTGAGTGAAAGCTTGTGGTAGTTCTCCTTTATTTTTTCAGATTGTTCCTAAGAGTGTGTGACTGATTTTCAGAAGTTCTCTCGCCAAACTAAGGCTAGTGAAAAAATTGTCAGTTGTTACATTTCTGCCACTGTTTTCTAAGCCTTTCACCATATCGAAAGCAACTCTGTTGCCTTGACCAACTGTACAAGATTCATTTTCTTGTCGACCAGTGTAAACATGGAGATTAACAACGTAAGACGTTGCACTAACACATACAGCCCATAGTTTCAACCCATATTTTCCTGGTTTTGAGGGAATATATTGCCGAACTGGACATCTACCACGAAATGCCACAAGTTGTTCATCAGTTGTTACGTTGCTTTGAGAAACATATGCTTCTTAAAATGTGTGTACCCACATTTCAAATATTTCTCAAACGGGAGCCAGCTTGTCAGGAGCATTTGTGATGTCTGACATCTGCGTCATCAAACTGGATCCACCTTGAAATTTGCGTAAAGCGATTTCTAGCCATTGCTTAACTAAAAATGGGTCTGCCATCCTCTTTGTTCCACAGATGTGTAACTGCTTCATTATGGGCCTTGTAAGCACCTGCTAGAATCAAGACACTGATAAAGCACTTCAGTTCAATGGCATCTACTGGTTTCCATTTACTACCGTAAACAAGACTACCCTCTTTGTTAGTCCACTTTAGTATTACATCAACAATGTTTCTCCTAAGAAACAACTGAAAAGCTGATTCTCTGGAGTCCATATTTTTCACTGCGTGTTTTGTTGGACCTGGCTTTACTCGCATTATGTTCCACCTCTCTTCCACAAGTTCTTTTCAACTCGTGTTTGTGCCACAATTCTTTTTTGTTTTTAGACCTACACAAAATAAAAAAATAGAAATGAAAAATACAAAGGGGATATCTTGGCGCTTGACCCTAACGCACGTTTACAAAAATAAAGTGTGTACTTACATGTAACAGTCAGAAATGTTAGTTATATCCTGTTCAGGCTGGACATCTGCGCTGTCCAAATCTTCTTCTGAACTTCCGTCTGACTGAGGCATTTTCTCTTCTAAGACGTCAATTTCTCCATCGCCGCATGAGTCATCAGAAACTATATCGCTGATATCACTATTTGATTCTCCAGATGGAGGATTATCCTGCAGTAATATTTCAAGCACTTCGTGTTCGGAAAGGTGACGAGACATTTTCCACTAGATGCAACACACGCAATAGTAGTCTCCATTTGTATGGAAAAAATAACTGTCGGCTTATAAAGTATTGGCAACAATCGTACATTACAACAATAATTACAAGAATAAAACTAAGGAAATACAGCAACATTACTGATTCAATGCAGCATTATTGGGTAATAATACCGCAAGAGAGAAATGGGGTCGCATTTAACCCCAATGGTATTCAGTGGTTCTCTCTTGATATTCTGCAAAACTAAATATTTTCAAAAAGTTATATTAATATATTACGAACCCATTACTTAATTCAGGAAAAGTCCGAATTTTTCATAATTTTTGGGAATAGGAAGTAAGGCATGTTTTACAGAAAATTACGGCCTGGGATCATTATAGACCCCACGGTATTGGGAGCGTTAATAGCACTCGTTCATTTATATGATACGATAAGACTTTGCTAATGTGTTTGTCATGCGCCTGTTTTCTTAGGTTGGCATGAGTGGTTAAAGATATGAGAGCTTGTCTTGTCGTCTAATGTTACTTCAGGGTGTTGTAATTTTGGGATGGGGTCTACCCATTCATTTCTTTCTAGTCGTTTAGAGACTAGTTCTGATGGTGTGAAACCAGTTGATGTGTGAGGTAAATTATTAACAATCTCTTCAAAGGGTGTGACGACTTCAATCCACCGTGTCTGCTGGTGTGGAATATACGTTCGTATGAAACGATTGAACTCTTTGAATACTCTTTCTGTGGGATTACTTTGCGGTCGGTACCGGGATAGCAAAATTTGTCTAATGTTGTTGGTTACAAGGAAATTTCTCCATCGTTTCCCCACGAAAGTTGATGCGTTATCAGATAACATGGCTTCAGGCTTGCCAAAGCGAGGAAAATAGTCTTTCCCAATACGTATAATTAGTGGAAGTATATTAGATGACTTCATTGCATATAGTCTCACGTGTTTGGTAAAAAGATCTAACAATACGACCAGGTACTTCACACCTCCTCTTCCCTGAGGAAGTGGACCTGCATAATCCAAACTGACGATTTGGTTTGGTCTGTCTGTACGTATCGGGTTTAAAGCTAAGGCATTTGACAAGTTGAAAGGTTTCGCCTTTTGGCAAATGGAACAATTTCTTAATAATTTTTGCACCTTCTTGTGAAGATTAGGTACATTGCAGTATGTTGAAATCTTGCGTTTGCATTTTTCTCGGCCATAGTGACCCCAGGAGAGGTGAGTGTACCAAATGAGATGTTCAACATAATCTTTAGGAATACAGACACACCACCTTCCTGTCAACAGAGAAGTTCGGTGAAACAAAACTCCATTGTGCACTTTATAAAATTTTGACAACGAGTGATCAGGGTTGTTTTGAAGAAACTGTTTAATTTCTAGCCAATTGCGATCTGTGTCTTGAAGAGTATTCATTTGACGGCTAAGACGCAAAAAGTAACTCCGATGTAGAGGATCTTTCATAAGAAGAATTTTGTGATCAGAAAACTGTTCTATTAATTCAGTAGGCTTCGGCAATCCTTCCGGCATACGTGACATTGCATCAGCAATAATGTTATTCTTGCCCTTTACGTAAATAATTTCAAAATCATACTCTTGTAGAAATAAACACCATCGAGTAAGCCGAGGATGATACAGTTTGCAAGAGTGTGAGAAGCTCAGTGCTTGATGATTTGAGTATACTCTGATTTTGTGACCATAAATATAGTAATTAAAGCGGCGAAAAGCCCACACAACGGCTAATCCCTCTAATTCGGTTACCGAATATGATCTCTCACATTCGGTTAAGACCCGACTGGCAAAACTGATTATTTTGACTTCCTCCTGTCCATCAGTTTTGTCTATTTGAAATAAACATGCACCTAATCCTTGAAACGATGCACGCAAGAAATGCAGAAATCTAAACTCATGTTTGGATGACTTAAAATGTTACTCTTTAGAAGAGCTTCTTTGATCTTGTCAAAGGCTTTTGGCATTCAGAAGTCCACATCCAGTGGACGTTTATCTTGAGCAAATTTAACAATGCGGGATTGTTCATTGATTGATTCGGAATGAAGCGACGGAAGAATGAAGCTAATCCAATGAAACCTTTTAGTTGCCTTTTAGTGCAAGGCACAGGGAAATTTTCTATTGCTGTTAACTTGCTGGGATCAGGTGAGATTCCTTCCGAAGAAATTATATGTCCTAAAAACTTGATTTCTTTCCTGGAAAATTTGGATTTTTTTGTAAATTTGCGGTAACACCAAAATCAGAGAATCTTTGAAAGATCTTTTGTAGGAGAGTTAAATGTTCTTCCCAGGAAGTCGTTGCTATCAGTAAATCATCACCACAGACGGTGACTAGGTCAAGTAATTCTGGTCCTAGCACATGATCAAGTGCTGCAATAAAAACACCAGAACTAATGTTGAGACCGAAAGGTACTACACGAAAATGATAGGATCTGCCGGCAAAGATAAAGGCTGTGTACTTCCTCGATGATGATGATAGTTTCACCTGCCAATAGCTACTTCGGAGGTCTATTGAGGATAAGAACCTCACGCTATGGAATTTTTGTAGTTGTTCCTCCAGTGGTTCTGGTCTTGTGGATACTGGAATGATGATTTTATTAATATTCCTTGCGTCCAAGACAAGTCTGACGGTTCCATCGTGTTTGAAAACAGGTAACAACGGGCTACTGTAGGGAGAGTCGGACGGTTCTATGATTTTCCACTTAAGCATTTTACGTATTTCTTGTTTGACGGTTTCTTTAAGGGAATGCGGAATTGAATAGCTTGTTTTGCAAAAAGTATCATGGGGTTTCACTCTCATGTTAAATTCATAGTCTGCTATGATACCTGGTTTTCTGGAAAAAATGTTCACAGATGTCTGTCGTCGAGTCCGTCTGTTTCCACAATTTTTATGCGTAACTCGTCGGCAGTTGGTAATAAGTCAGGGTCATTGTTGACGTCACTGAACTCGTCAACCGCACGGTGTCAGAAAGTCTACGTATTTTCACTTTACGTTCCAGGTTGGTTATCCTGACTTTGGTTCTCATTAGATGTATGACCAGTGTCCTATCATCTAATCTTAACGTGCACTTACCTTCAGCTAAATCAATGATGGCACGATTTCTTCGTAGAAAGTCCATTCCTAACAAGCATGGCACTGACAGGTTCTTTACTACTAAAAATGTGCACTGTATACAGTCGGATTTAAATTGTACCGTTGCTTGTACTTTCAAGCTAACCTTCTGTACTAGGGAGCCTACTGCTCCGGATACCGAGCGAGGTGGCGCAGTGGTTCGACACTGGACTCGCATTCGGGAGGACGATGGTTCAATCCCGCGTCCGGCCATCCTGATTTAGGTTTTCCGTGATTTCCCTAAATCACTCCAGGTAAATGCCGGGATGGTTCCTCTGAAAGGGCACGGCCGACTTCCTTCCCCATCCTTCCCTAATCCGATGAGACCGATGACCACGCTGTCTGGTCTCCTTCCCCAAAACCAACCACTGCTCCGGATACAGTACATCCTTGTACAGGAAGTGAAGGAATTTTTGTTACAGAGCACACCTTTTTTTATACACACATAGACATAGCATTAATATTTGCACCTGTGTCGATGATGGCAATGATTGGTATATCATAAATGTGAATCAGAGTTGACGCTTGTACTTGGTTTTCCCAAAGGTCGTTGTTTTCGTAGGTGTTCTTTTCGTCTAATAGTTCGTCCTGTAAGTCTCTGACGTCTTCGTATCTAATTACGTTGATATGTCTTTTAATGAAGTTGCCCACCATTGGTTCCGCAGCTTCCCCGTGGAGGCCTAAAGAAGCTGCTAATGGTTTTCCGACTGGGGTGGAGCTGAAATGTCAGTTATTTTTACTTGACTAGTATTTTGCGACGTACCAGGTCGAAAATTTGCGTTCATATCCCATACGACTTGTGCATCTCTTGATTGCGTGTTATTTGACATCGCGTTTGGTGCTTGGTTCGCCTGTGTGTAGAAAATGATCGGATTTCCTTGGCTATTATGACCGGCGGTGTCAGGAAAAGCATGCGACGAATTGTCCTTACTATTGTTCCTGAACTGTTGGTTGGGTTGGTGAGAAAATGTCGCATTTTTCGGCTGTGAAAAATTCATTTGGTGAGAGGGAGTGAAGTGACTCGGCTGACTGTACTGTTGTGGTCTGTTATAATTGTTCCATTTCTTTCCCTTGTGACGATTTCCATTATTCGTCTTGTTGTTCTGGTACTGGTAATTACCGTTGTGATTTATCGGTGAATTACCGTATTGTTGCTGTGTGTTTTGATAAATCGGATTGTATCTGTTCTGGTGTGGATATTTGTTATATTGTTTTCTATTACGGCGGTTGAAACTGTTATGATTGCCGTAAGGCTGAGCGTTTGGTTGTCCCGTGTTATGTTGGTACGACATTCCATTGACGCAACTTGTTATGTGCTGCTGCGGAGCGGGCGGTCCATTATTATAATTATTCCGCGCGCTCGCACGCACATCCTCATAGATCATATCCAAATTGTCAAGAACAGAAAGAAAGGCTTCTAGGTCTTCTTCACTCACATTAAGTAGTTTTTCTCTTATTGACACAGGAAGTTTTGACTTTAAGATCATGATTACATCTTTGGTTGAAATGGGCGTGTCCTAATACTGAATTTTACGTAGATATTTTTCAAAATAACGTCTCAAACCTCCTCCTTTGGTGTTGAAAGGTTCGGCGTTGTAAACCTCCTGTCGGAGTCTTTGTTGTATACCTGAACTTCAGAATTTATTCAGAAAATACTTTTCAAAATCTGCATAGGTGTGACATTTGTCTATTATTTCTGTACCCCAAATTGATCCTTCACCGTGTACATAGCCTAAGATGAACTGTATCCGCTGCCTGTCGTTCCATGATTCTGGAAAAGTACCTGTGAATGATTTTAGAAATACTATGGGATGTATATTTCGTTTTTCAGGTATAAAAGGCTGAAAAACTCTGTGTTTTAGCACACTCTCGTCTTGCATTAGTTCAACGGGTGTTAGTTGATCGACATGACTACGTGACGTGGAAGTTTCGTCACGCTTATTATTTACTGTTGGTGAGAATTGTACCTGACACTCGGGATATTGACGATTATCGTGTTCTGGCGGTAGCGAATACTAACTTTGATTGTCACCTTGCAATTCCGTAACTTGTCGTTTCAGTTGATCTATATCATTGCTTAGCTGACGTTTCCATTCCGGAAGATCGTGGCTAAATGCTCGTCTGATTTCACCTAATTCACTGGTTAAAGTGTCACCAGAAGTACCGGGAGCGGTTAAGATTTCTGCTGCAGCAGATTTAACCGTACCCTTTAGTTCAGCGTGTACCTTTCTGACAATGTGCTGTTCTTTGGATTGCATCCACTCTTCTAATTCCCTATTAAGCGTATTGCTTATACCGGTGTTGACATCTGCGATCTTTTTGTCAATATTGACATCGGATATTTGCTGAGCAAGGTCTTCAACTCGCTCGCCAACGTGGTTGACACCTTCTGTCAATTGGCTTATTCTCTTTGAAACATCACTGTAATGTTTCAGTCACTCGCAGTTGATTTACACACATCTATTTGGGCCTGCATATCTGTGAACTTGCTACCAATATTGGGCTCGGCGGATTCCACCATCGAAAGAACACTATCAATTTTTGCGTGTACGCTTGCGTTTAGCTCGCTTGAGTAAGCAGTGGTAATGGCTTTAATTTTTTCGTCCATAGTGTCATTCGAATTTTTGATTCGTGCTTGGATGTCGGTAATAACAGAATTTATAT
The DNA here is from genome assembly GCF_021461385.2 of Schistocerca piceifrons. Taxonomy (NCBI): domain Eukaryota; kingdom Metazoa; phylum Arthropoda; class Insecta; order Orthoptera; family Acrididae; genus Schistocerca; species Schistocerca piceifrons. Next base: position 534,540,363 of record NC_060144.1, on the reverse strand, counting down.
TGTTCATTCGCACTTGAGTGTCCTCTATCCTTGATTCTAAACTGTTGAACCTGCTGTCACTTTGATTTGCTAACTGACTGATTTGCGTTTCAATATTGTCACTTTGGTTTATTAACTGTCCCATTCGAGTGTCAAGATTACCCATGTGAGCTTCAATGTCATCAATCTTGTTTGTAAGCTGTGCCATGTTTGTTTCAAAACTGGTTTTCATATCAGCAAACAATTTTAGTATATCTGACAGCGAGCATTCACGTGACTGCGACGCGGTCTGTGGCGCCGACAGCTCACGTGTCGCTTCGTCGTCTGTTGTTCCCTCACTACGAGATTCAGGTTTGTTTACACCCGCGCGCGGTCTAAGTTGCCTTGGTTGGTCATCAGCCATCGTAAATTTAAAGTAGTTACACTGCACGAGCTAGAAAAGGTAATTTTTTTTTAAATTATGATTTTCACTTGTCAGGTGCGCCAAGGATTTCGCGTCCTGGTTTCTCAGATATTGCTTGCTCGTTATAACCAATTGAAACTCTGACACACGAAAATGCCAATATGGCAACGGGAGTGATAAAATAAATGAAAAACACTTAGAGCACTGAAACTGGTACAGATAGCGGCCATTGTGATTCACTAAAATGCACAACAATGGAAATTCTTGCTAACTATTTCTAACTATTGTAAGCCAAATGATGTGATAGAGGCGGATCTAATAGCAAAAGGAAACAGAAATTTGGAAATTAAATTGCTTGAGGAAAAGGAAAAAAGCGTAGATAGTGAATGTCACGAACCGACTGAATGCTCGGTACGCAAAGCTTCAAACGTAATGAAAAATCGTACTCACATTAGTTGTCTTGCGCACTGCTATTTATTGCCGTTGTGGATTCTTACTGCGATGTTCTGCATATGCGTCCTTTTTTTTTATCACTGGTTTTGGCTCCCAATTTTCTCCAGATGGTAACATGAAAATAAAAAGAACAAATTAGTTTTTTAGTCAAGTCCCTGTTCGGGCGCCACATCTAGCGTTAAAAGGTTTTGATTTTCACATTTAACCAAATATAACATTGATGATGATAATTTATGGCAATGTTTGCCGACAAGATAAAGAATGCAACCTTTAACACTAGAATGCGTACTCACGGCAGTTCTCATTGGCCGTTTTTTGGTACGACTTGGAAAGAGAAAAATTAATGAATGATCGCCGATGCGTCGGTTCTCGATTGTGTTCAGGAGACGTACAGATTGACTGCGCGAAAGTAGTTTCTCAAATGACCTCTTAACCCGGATTGCTTTCACGCAATCAGACTCTTCAATGAAATTACCTAAGGGACCTATTTGAATAATAAAAAAAATTGGAAATGAATGCAAAACAGTGAAATTTTGTAAAAAAAAGTTGTCACATCGGAAATTGAACACATTAATGGTCTCCCAAATACAATAGAGACCGCGATAAAGAGCGAACCTGTAACAAAGTTCATTTAAACATAAACATTATTTGTGGTTAATTTAAAGAAAAGAATAAGCATAGATTTTCTGTACAGTGAAGCATCAATATATTCTCAAAGAACAAAGGCGTTAAACTATGAACATTAACAAATTTACAATGAATACAAAACTTACATTTTTATGTTTTTCTCATACATGGAGCAGTCCAACAATCGCTGCTTTTGTATGTGTAATATTTTGTAAAAATTAAATGTCCTGGCGTGCGCGTAAGTATTTTTTATCATCACAAGGTTTACAAAAGCGTTTTTTTTTTCTTGGTGATAACGTGGTTTTTCACACTAAATGAAATATAACTTGTAGCGGTGCTATACAGCACGTCTTCACAAGTCGGCGACCAAGCATCAAAGGTAATGAAGTACATGTTAACATATCGGCGACCAGAAGTACAACTAACTATAAAGACTAGAATTTTCCTAACAAATGATAAATTGTTCCTTCTTCTGTTTCGCAGCTTCTTGCTATCAAACGCTGCGGCAATGATTTTAAATATCTGCGCCCAGCGAGTCATAGTGTTTAAAAGTACCTTTTAAACGCTGGCCACGCGTCTTGGTATAGGCGCACGTTATAAACAGATTTCGTTTCTTTACTCTCGCGTTGTCATGCTTAGTATCATTACAAACTACAGCTCGATGGCTGTCCTTTTCTCATATGCAAAATGTCTGAAATCCAATAATATCACAACAGTGAGGGAGGACATCAAACAGAATAATCCTTTCTCAGTCCCAGAAGACCGTCATTATAACTATATCGGCTGATGGTGCGGCTTTGTATTGTTTCTTCAGAGGAGAGATGGTGTGGCGCCACTCCAAGATTGGACGCTTTGCTTCTGCTTCGAAGTGATAGCCCATGTTTCAGTACCTGTGACGATGTTCGACAAAAACTTATCACCATGAACCTCATAACGCGCAAGCAGTTCCGCACAGGTTGCTCTTTATGGTCGTCTGTTAGGCGGCAAGCAACCGAGCGGGAACACACTTTTCAGTACCCCAACTGGTGGGCCAGTGCGTCACCACTACTAACAGAGACGTAAAGCTGAGCAGTAAGGTGTCTGATTATGATCCATCGAGCACCTCGATTGAGAAAGTCCGAACGTTCCAGCATTGCAGAAGTCGCAGCTGTGCGTTGCCGGCCGACACGAGGAAGATCGGACGTGTTTGCGCAATCTTATTGCAATGATAACAGACGCCTAACCCCACAGCTCACCGTGCTTTTGTTCACTGCCGGATCTCCACAGACATTGTGCAAGCGTCGATGAACATGTGCTCTGGTTTTCTACCGAAAGAAACTCAATGACAGATCTCTGCTTGAAAAGCAAACACCATCTATTGTAACTCAATGAAACTATATGGGGAGATACGGGAATATTCCACAATGTCACACAGCAAATTGGGATTTTTTTTTCTACAGAGACTGGCCTTGAAAAAAAAGTGCATTGCCTTACTTATTGAACACCTCTTGCATAAGAAAAAGTAGCGCACATGTCTTGTCATTAAGAAATCGCATGTGGATCTTCTTTGCTTGTGAGATGGTATTAAGTATTAGGTACACTATGTGATCAAAAGTATGCGAACACCTGGCTGAAAATGACTTACAAGTTCTTGGCGCCCTCCATCGCTAATGCTGGAATTCCATATGGTGTTGGCGCACCCTTAGCCTTACCCTTAGCCTTGATGACAGCTTCCACTCTCGCACGCATATGTTCAATCAGTTGCTGGAAGGCTTTTTGGGGAATGGCAGCCTATTCTTCACTGGGTGCTGCACTGATGAGACGTATCGATGTCGGTCGGTGAGGCCTGGCACGAAGTGGCGTTCCAAAACATCCCAAAGGTGTTCTATAGGATTCAGATCAGGACTCTGTGCAGGCCACTCCATTACAGGGATGTTATTGTCGTTTAACCACTACGCCACAGGCCGTGCGTGCATTATGAACATGTGCTAACTCGTGTTGAAAGACGCAATCGGCATGCCCGAATTGCTCTTCAACACTGGGCAACAAGAAGATGCCTAAAACATCAATGTAGGCCTGTGCTGTGATAGGGCCACGCAAAACAATAAGGGGTGCAAGCCCTCTCCATGAGAAACACGACCACACCATAACACCACCGCCTCCGAATGTTACTGTTGGCACTACACACGCTGGCAGATGACGTTCACCGGGCATTCGCCATACGCACACCCTGCAATCGGATCGCCACATTGTCTACCGTGATTCGTCATTCCACACAATGTTATTCCACTGTTCAATCTTCCAATGTTTTCGTTCCTTACGACAAGGGAGGCGTCGTTTGGCATTTACCGGCATGATGAACGGTTTATGAGCAGCCGCTCAACCATGAAATCCAGGTTTTCTCACCTCCCGCCTAACTGACATTCACGTGAAATGATTCTCTTACACAGATTAAGTATTGACGAAGTGGCACATCGTCTGCATATTAGTCACGGTTCTGCCTACGAAATCCACAACAGACTTGGGTTTCATAAAGTTTATGCAAGATGGGTCCCAAAACAACTCACACAGTTGCATAAACAAATTCGCTTGGACATCTGAAAAAAGATTTGGATCGCTATGGTAATGAAGAGGACAACTTGTTAGACAGGATCATTACTGGTGACGAATCATAGCTCCATCATTGCGAGCCGGAGAGTAAACGGCATAATATGGAATGGAAACATCCAAATTCACCATGCGAGAAAAAATTCAAAACCCAATCGTCCGCAGGAAAACTGGGACGCACAAGGTCCAATACTGGAACATTATGGAAAAGGGGCACAACAATAAACAGTGTACATTACAGTGAGATGCTTACTGCCAGGTTAAAGCCTGCAATTCGAAGCAAACGCCATGGATTTCTGTCAAAAGGTGGTGTGTTGTTGCACGACAATGCCCGTCCGGATACTGCTGCCTACACTACCGGAACGCTCCAGAAACTCAAATTTGAAGTACTGGATCATCCTCCATATAGTCCCTATCTAGCCCCTTCTGACTATGACTTGTTTGGTCCACTCAAACGGGCATTAAGGGGCCGTCGATTTGCCTCGGACGAAGCAGTGAAAGAAGCGGTGCATTCCTGGCTCGCAGCTCAATCGAGAACCTTCTTTTATAAGGGCATCAGGAAGCTTGTACATCGGTGGACCAAGTGCGTTGAAAGGCAAGGAGATTATGTCAAAAATGATGTCCTTGTAAGTTTCCTATTTGATTACAATAAAGTTTTATAACTACTTTGCGGATAAAAATTGACTTACCCTCGTAGCAAGACATCAGAATAGCAAGGCAGTGCTCGAGACGGACAAAGCAGAGCCGCCGACTGGAAACAAGCAGAGTCGTTCGTTGACGACATGCTACTGCATACAGGGCCTGCACAGATACTCTCTGTAACGCCATTTGGTATACAAAGTGGCCCAGGCGGATGGCCGTGGTCTGTTGGGTAGCTTCATAGCTGCCGGCAATTACACTACTGGCCATTAAAATTGCTACACCAAGGAGAAATGCTGATGATAAACAGGTATTCATCGGACAAATATGTTATACTAGAACTGACATGTGATTACACTTTCACGCAATTTGGGTGCATAGATCCTGAGAAATCAATACCCAGAACAACCACCTCTGGCCGTAATAATGGCCTTGATACGCCTGGGCATTGAGTCAAACAGGGCTTGGATGGCGTGTACAGGTACAGCTGCCCATGCAGCTTCAACGCGATACCACAGTTCATCAAGAGTAGTGACTGGCGTATTGTGACGAGCCAGTTGCTCGGCCACCATTGACCATACCTTTTCACTTGGTGAGAGATCTGTAGAATGTGCTGGCCAGGGCAGCAGTCGAACAATTTCTGTATACAGAAAGGCCCGTACAGGACCTGCAACATGCGGTCGTTTGCTGAAATGTAGGGTTTCGCAGGGATCGATGAAGGGTAGAGCCACGGGTCGTAACACATCTGAAATGTAACGTCCACTGTTCAGAGTGCCGTCAATGCGAACAAGAGGTGACCGAGACGTGTAACCAATGGCACCCCATACCATCAAGCCGGGTCATACTCCAGTATGGCGATGACGAATACACGCTTCCAATGTGCGTTCACCGCAATGTCGCCAAACACGGATGCGACCATCATGATGCTGTAAACATAACCTGGATTCATCCGAATTAATGACGTCTTGCCATTCGTGCACCCAGGTACGTCGTTGAGTACACCATCGCAGGCGCTCCTGCCTGTGATGCAGCGTGAAGGGTAACTGCAGCCATGGTCTCCGAGCTGATAGTCCATGCTGCTGCAAACGTCGTCGTACTGTTCGTGCAGATGGTTGTTGTCTTGCAAACGTCCCCATCTGTTGACTCAGGGATCGAGACGTGGCTGCACGATCCGTTACAGCAATGCGGATAAGATACCTGTCATCTCGACTGCTAGTGATACGAGGCTGTTGGGATCCAGTACGGCGTTCCGTATTACACTCCTGAACCCACCAATTCCATATTCTGCTAACGGTCATTGGATCTCGACCAACGCGAGCAGCAATGTCGCGATACGATAAACCGCAATCGCGATAGGCTACAATCCGACCTTTATCAAAGTCGGAAACGTGATGGTACGCATTTCTCCTCCTTACACGAGGCATCACAATAACGTTTCACCAGGCAACGACGGTCAACTGCTGTTTGTGTATGAGAAATCGGTTGGGAATTTTCCTCATGTCAGCATGTTGTAGGTGTCGCCACCGGCACCAACCTTGTGTGAACGCTCTGAAAAGCTAGTCATTTGCATATGACAGCATCTTCTTCCTGTCGGTTAAATTTCGCATCTGTAGCACGTCATGTTTGTGATGTAGCAATTTCAATGACCAGTAGTGTCCGTTGTCTCCGGTCCAGTTCTCGGTTTGGCTCCAGTATGCTGTCTCAGTATTGTGCAGGTCCACTGCAAGAGGAACTTCTCCGTCTGCACCAGCAATATATAAGATCATGTGACGTACGCTTAACGAAACACAGATTGATTGTCCCTTACATTGCAGCTGCACTCGAATCATTCTCGTCACGGATTCGTAAATCACTTGAGAGAATAAAATGCAGATTGATCAGATACACAAAATAGGAACGTGCAAAGCTTAAATTACTTGACCCCATATGCAGGGAAAGGAGTATATGTGAGGACAGGCTTGAAACAGGCCGCCGCCTCGCAGTGTCCACATAGTAAAACTCGACAGCCGCATTACAGGTTCCGACATTTACGTCAGTAGAATCATGCGGTGCCTGCTACACCTGCTGTCCAGCAAGAGTGCCACTAGACCAGATGGGCTCAGGGAACTGGACCGTCACAACATCGACTTGCGGAAACGGAGACGAAGTTAAGCAGCTGTGCAGACCTTCAGTACTTACGCCTGAGCTGAAATGTAAGGAACCATATCCTGAGAGCTAATTTGGCTGAAAATTTTCGCAGTTATCATGCTTAAGACGGCGACTTTAATTTAGGGGTGGCTGCTCCTTCTTAATTCCACTAGTGGCGGAGGGTCGGAAATGCGAGCACGTTTGTGAGAGAGGGCGCACCCTTTTGGGCAGAGCCTCCCCACCCCCGTGAAAAGGTGTGGCCGGGGGTCGGAGCACGGTTCAAATCAGCCTCGCGTCTCTCTCGCGTCTGTCGGCAGCCCATTCAGACGGAGCAGTGAATAGCGCGGGAGGCCGTCCCGGCTGCTCGAGAGGGATTTCCGTGTCTCCGGGAAGAAGCGGGGGCGGAAGAGCCCGCCGCACAAGAGGATTTGATGGGCGGCGGTGGCGGCGGCGGCGGAGGCGGAGGCGGAGACCGCGCAACTTCTTACGGGAGGCGGGCCTCGGGCCGCGGGGCCGCGTCTGACGCAAGCAGAAAAACCGCCGCCCGCCGAGCTCCAGACTTCTTTTCTCCAGCGGTCAGCTCACTAGAAGCACAAAGGACCCACCCACATCAGTCGAGGAGACTTCCGAACGCCGGAAGGACGCAAGGCCCTATGCGCCCCACTTGAAAATATTTTAATACCCACTCGTGTCTCGTTTTCTTACGTGGTACACGACCTGCAATCTATACACAGATTACGATGTATCGAGTCTGTAAACAGAACTAATTTCTGTTTTATCAACTTCTATCTGTGGAATAGCACAATAGTAGGCAGTGCAGAAAATGTAGTCCATCAACAAAAGAGGTGGCTTACAAAACACTCGTTCGACCTATACTTGAGTATTGCTCATCAGTGTGGGATCCGTACCAGATCGGGTTGACGGAGGAGATAGAGAAGATCCAAAGAAGAGCGGCGCGTTTCGTCACAGGGTTATTTGGTAAACGTGATAGCGTTACGGAGATGTTTAGCAAACTCAAGTGGCAGACTCTGCAAGAGAGGCGCTCTGCATCGCGGGGTAGCTTGCTCGCCAGGTTTCGAGAGGGTGCGTTTCTGGATGAGGTATCGAATATATTGCTTCCCCCTACTTATACCTCCCGAGGAGATCACGAATGTAAAATTAGAGAGATTCGAGCGCGCACGGAGGCTTTCAGACAGTCGTTCTTCCCGCGAACCATACGCGATTGGAACAGAAAAGGGAGGTAATGACAGTGGCACGTAAAGTGCCCTCCGCCACACACCGTTGGGTGGCTTGCGGAGTATAAAGTAGATGTAGGGCAACACATCGACTAGAAACATTTTGTCAGATTTAAAACGTATGCCTGATAGGGATGCGAACAAGGACGTCGATCTGTTGTAGAATTTTAGAACATCTTTTTTGTTCGAGTATCATGTCGTTTTTGGAAACCCAGAATCTACTATGTAGGAATCAACATGGATTCCGGAAACAGCGATCGTGTGAGACCCAACTCGCTTTATTTGTTCATGAGACCCAGAAAATATTAGATACAGGCTCCCAGGTAGATGCTATTTTTCTTGACTTCCGGAAGGCGTTCGATACAGTTCCGCACTGTCGGCTGATGAACAAAGTAAGAGCCTACGGAATATCAGACCAGTTTTGTGGCTGGATTGAAGAGTTTTTAGCAAACAGAACACAGCATGTTGTTATCAATGGAGAGACGTCAACAGACGCTAAAGTAACCTCTGGCGTGCCACAGGGGAGTGTTATGGGACCATTGCTTTTCACAATATATATAAATGACCTAGTAGATAGTGTCGGAAGTCCCATGCGGCTTTTCGCGGCTGATGCTGTAGTATACAGAGAAGTTGCAGCATTAGAAAATTGTAGCGAAATGCAGGAAGATCTGCAGCTGATAGGCACTTGGTGCAGGGAGTGGTAACTGACCCTTAACATAAACAAATGTAATGTATTGCGAACACATAGAAAGAAGGATCCTTTATTGTATGATTATATGATAGCGGAACAAACACTGGTAGCAGTTACTTCTGTAAAATATCTGGGAGTATGCGTGCGGAACGATTTGAAGTGGAACGATCATATAAAATTAATTGTTGGTAAGGCGGGTACCAGGTTGAGATTCATTGGGAGAGTCCTTAGAAAATGTAGTCGATCAACAAAGGAGGTGGCTTACAAAAGACTCTTTCGACCTATACTTGAGTATTGCTCATCAGTGTGGGATCCGTACCAGATCGGGTTGACGGAGGAGATAGAGAAGATCCAAAGAAGAGCGGCGCGTTTCGTCACAGGGTTATTTGGTAACCGTGATAGCGTTACGGAGATGTTTAACAAACTCAAGTGGCAGACTCTGCAAGAGAGGCGCTCTGCATCGCGGTGTAGCTTGCTGTCCAGGTTTCGAGAGGGTGCGTTTCTGGATGAGGTATCGAATATATTGCTTCCCCCTACTTATACCTCCCGAGGAGATCACGAATGTAAAATTAGAGAGATTAGAGCGCGCACGGAGGCTTTCAGACAGTCGTTCTTCCCGCGAACCATACGCGACTGGAACACGAAAGGGAGGTAATGACAGTGGCAAGTAAAGTGCCCTCCGCCATACACCGTTGGGTGGCTTGCGGAGTATAAATGTAGATGTAGATGTAGAAGGAACATAGTATTTTTCGTGCTATGATAGTACCTAATAAGGTATCCAGGCACGACTTATCTTCTACCCTCCATAGCTCTGCCCCAGCTAGTACCTCTATCCTGCCATACAGACTTCACAGAAATTTATTAATTTACGATGGAGAAAGCCGGCCGGGGTGGCCGTGCGGTTCTAGGCGCTACAGCCTGGAACCGCGAGACCGCTACGGTCGCAGGTTCGAATCCTGCCTCGGGCATGGATGTGTGTGATGTCCTTAGGTTAGTTACGTTTAAATAGTTCTAAGTTCTAGGGGACTGGTGACCTCAGAAGTTAAGTCCCATGGTGCTCAGAGCCATTTGAACCAATTTTTTACAATGGAGAAAGGAACGGCAATCTCGAAATCCGTCTTTTTATTACATCGGATCTAGGTTTCAACTACAACATCGTCATCTTCGGTGCGCATAACAACAGGTGACATTAGATCAAAGTTGCACGTACTAAACGATATTGGGTGATGTAGAGCGTGCATGGTCTGACGTTAGAGTCCTGTACGCTCTACACCAACCAATATCGTTTAGTACCTGACACTGTCAGTGTTACCTGTTGTCATTGTGGTATCGATAGCTAAGATGCCACGGCGTAGGTGCAAGTTCTAGAGTTGGCACTACGACAGACACCCGACGACAGCGACCTCTAGCCGGCGCTGTGGAGCTCTACGAGCGCCGCTGCAGATTCTGCCCATTTGATCATGAGCAGACGGCCGGGACACTTCAGTTTCGCTTCATATAGAGACTTTGCACTACTTACGACGGGTCTAAGGCTTCGCACCTACGTGGTCCTCAGTGCAAAGTTAGGTATTCACGTTATTATGTATTCAGTTAATATTGTGATATACTAAAACCATTTCTAACAGCAGTAGCGAGAGATAATCACCTTTTCCTGCTCCTACTCGCTTTCGTCTTCGGCCAACCTCTCAGTTTTCAGGAGCAGATCACTCGTCGCCTTCCAGGTGGGATACAAAAGTCATACGCATAGAAGTTGACTATGTAATAGTTGGAATCCAGATTTGCTGTAATAAAACGATGGATTTCGAGATCGGTTGCGGCTCTTTTCTTCATTATGTATGTTCAACGGTCACTGCCCACAACCGGATCATATGGATTCCAATCTGATTAATTAATTGTTTTACCTATTGTTTTATTTAGCCTGCCCAACCCTCTCTTGATTAGGAGCAGGATCATAACGTACAAAAAAAAATTTCAAATCATTTCCAATTTCGCTGCATATTTGTCGTTTAATTATGTACGTCTGACATATTTTACGAAGATAATTATAATTACAAACATAAATAAACAATCAATAATAATGAAAACAGTAATCATAACGGACGTTCAGAATTAACAAGAACACATTAGCGAAGCCAGACATTGTTAGAAAGAAGACAGTGGTCTTAACATAATTTATTGTTGTTGTTGTTGTCTTCAGTCCTGAGACTGGTTTGATGCAGCTCTCCATGCTACTCTATCCTGTGCAAGCTTCTTCATCTCCCAGTACCTACTGCAACCTACATCCTTCTGAATCTGCTTAGTGTATTCATCTCTTGGTCTCCCTCTACGATTTTTAGCCTCCACGATGCCCTCCAATCCTAAATTTATGATCCCTTGATGCCTCAGAACATGTCCCACCAACCGATCCCTTCTTCTTGTCAAGTTGTGCCACAAACTCCTCTTCTCCCCAATTCTATTCAATACCTCCTCATTAGTTACGTGATGTACCCATCTAATCTTCAGCATTCTTCTGTAGCACCACATTTCAAAAGCTTCTATTCTGTTTTTGTCCAAACTATTTATCGGCCATGTTTCACTTCCATACATGGCTACACTCCAAACAAATACTTTCAGAAACGACTTCCTGACCTTTAAATCTATACTCGATATTAACAAATTTCTCTTCTTCAGAAACGCTTTCCTTGCCATTGCCAGTCTACATTTTACATCCTCTCTACTTCGACCATCATCAGTTAGTTTGCTCCCCAAATAGCAAATCTCCTTTACTACTTTAAGTGTCTCATTTCCTAATCTAATTCCCTCAGCATCACGCGTCTTAATTCGACTACATTCCATTATCCTCGTTTTACTTTTGTTGATGTTCATCTTATATCCTCCTTTCAAGGCACTGTCCATTCCGTTCATTGGTATTCCAAGTCCTTTGCTGTCTCTGACAGAATCACAATGTCATCGGCGAACCTCAACATTTTTATTTCTTCTCCATGGATCTCCATGGATTTTAATACCTACTTCGAATTTTTCTTTTGTTTCCTTTACTGCTTGCTCAATATACAGATTGAATAACATCGGGGAGAGGCTACAAACCTGTCTCACTCCCCTCCCAAATTGTAAATAGCCTTTCGCTCCCTGTATTTTACCCCTGCCATCTTTAGAATTTGAAAGAGAGTATTCCAGTCAACATTGTCGAAAGCTTTCTCTAAGTCTACAAATGCTAGAAACGTAGGTTTGCCTTTCCTTAACCTGTTTTCTAAGATAAGTCGTAGGGTCAGTATTGCCTCACGTGTTCCAACATTTCTGCGGAATCCAAACTGATCTTCCCCGAGGTCGGTTTCTACCAGTTTTTCCATTCGTCTGTAAAGAATTCGCGTTAGTATTTTACAGCAGTGACTTATTAAACTGATAGTTCGGTAATTTTCACGTCTGTCAACACCTGCTTTCTTTGGGATTGGAATTATTACATTCTTCTTGAAGTCTGAAGGTATTTCGCCTGTCTCATACATCTTGTTCACCAGATGGTAGTATTTTGTCAGGACTGGCTTTCCCAAAGCCGTCAGTAGTTCCAATGGAATGTTGTCCACTCCCGGGCCCTTGTTTTGACTCAGGTCTTTCAGTGCTCTGTCAAACTCTTCACGCAGATTCGTGTCTCCCATTTCATCTTCATCTACATCCTCTACAATTTCCATAATATTGTCCTCAAGTACATCACCCTTGTATAGATCCTCTACACACTCCTTCCACCTTTCTGCTTTCCCTTCTTTGCTTAGAACTGGGTTTCCATCTGAGCTCATGATATTCATACAAGTGGCTATCTTTTCTCCAAAGGTCTCTTTAATTTTCCTTATAAAATAAATAAAAAAATATATTGTTATTTAAATATTAATTATTCTATCTGTATGATGGTGATTGTGATTGCAATTGTAATTATTATTTTGCTTATCTGGAACGTGGACGTTTAATTATTCGATATCAGACGCTTGACAATGGCTTTTTCGTAAAGGCAATGTTACTCGTAGTTGACCGTGAAATAAAACTGAAATAATCGGACTTCGTAATTAAATCGTTTCCAAAGACTGCTGCGGTAGGTGCGGACTCATAATCTAAATCTCAATATTTCAATAATTTGCCAGCCATGCCAATGCGTCATACAGAGGTGATTGTCTACTAAACATAAAAAAGTTACACAGTTAGTTAAATCAGATATATTCAATGAATAAGCCTACAGTTCATAATCCTACTTACTTTTATAAATATAAATTCTTTACAGAATCTAGTGCCTAGTGTGGTTGCAACTCGCAGTATTCTTCTATAACATGAAATATGGCGGTGTGCCAGACAATAAAATAAAATACGTGCTTCTCGCACCACTTCAACCAGAGCTCTCCCTTTCTTAATCAAACATAAGAGTAACGTAATTGTGCTTTTGTTTTATCAGCGACACAGCGCTGCAGTTCTGTGCCATAGGCTTTATTTATTTGTCACTGATTATTTATTTAATTAGTATTTCGCGTTTCCGCGGAAACTCACGCTCGGCATGCAAATGTGCCTTTATATTGCCCCCTGAATTGCGAGGCGAAAGGACACACCTGCAGGCGAGCAATTCACCTAAAGGCACAAGAAAATCTAAGTTATCTACAACTATTTACATGACTTACATTACACATTATATACAAAATTTGAATGACGCGGGTGCGCCGTAAAAGTTCTTATGTTGGCAGATAGAGTGCGCGCATGCGCAGAAGCGTCTGTGTAACTGCGGCACTGCCGTTATATCGTACAGTTAGATCACGCGGCACAGTATTGCAGTTCATATTGTTCGTGTGCGCGCGTTTTTCAGTCGTTGCACAAAGAAAATATTCAACCAAGATTACATATGAAGACTACATTCTATGACAGGTAACTTAGTTTTAAATTTACAATATTTGTTATAACACCATACAACTAGATTGTTGAATGTTCTTAGTTACATAGTATTGTTTTGAAATACTTCAAAGAAAAATGTCCGTATTTTTCAGGTGCGTTGACCTATACACATCGTGTCGTTATTACAGTTCATATTCATCCGCTGCACAATAATTTTTTACAGGTTAGTATCGTCGTGGTAAAGTTTTTTGATCACAGTAACATCGTTGTATAACATCGTGATTAATACATAAGCGTGTCCATTTCTCATTTCCATTATAGTCGTAGTGATGCAGTTCGTTGTGACTAAAAGCATTGCTTACTACAGATCAGATGTGACCCGTCGAGTAATTGGTCCACGTGCAGTTCGTTTTTTACATTCCGTGGAGGCTTGGTTGCAGAACCTCGGACGGCACATAACTGGCGTCGATCCTTGGACAGTCCAGGTAAGAGTGTCCGTCACATTTCGAGAACATTTCATTCCCTGAAGTTCCAATCAAAATTCTTCCACCCGTCGTGTTGTTTTCTGGACAGGCACTTTGTGTCCATTTAATCCAGTTAACATCTTGAAGTTGGGTACTGTAGTAATATCACTAGACGATGCACGAATTATGCACTTCACATTTTCAGTTTTTTGCTGAATATAGCTCACCTAAATGTTCGTAGTTATTAATCAAGGAAATGGTTCATCGCGTTTACATAGATACGCTGCATAATGAATGGCATTAACAGTTTCTTTCACATAGGTTTCCGCGTAGTTGCAGAGTTAGTAATGTTCGTTAATGTCCGTGAACAGTGGTTCACTATGCAATGTCTTTTTGGCACTCGTTTTGTTCAAATTTTTTACATAGTAACAGTTACACTATACATCAGTTAAAAAAAAATAAGTAATTATACATACACACGTCACATATTTTCTTAGCATAAACATAATATAGTTGCACATAAACATGTTTACATCATCATTACATCGCTATAGGTTATTACATTGTGTCACATTTGATTTCATGAATTGCAGATATTTACATCCTCTTTAGCGGTTTTGCTGGGATATTATCGATGTTTTTTGTGATGTCATCTGAAATTAAGATAGGTTAGACACAACATTTATTACATCAGTAGGCAAGACCAGGCGTTTTCACTACTCAATAAATATTCAAAATAGTAAGAGAGAGAAAATGTTCGATTCCTCGCGTTTTGTGCGTGTGTGTAGAGTGTCTGTGTGGCCTTGACTACTGATAGATGCTTTTCGTGTTGAGAGATGTGCGTCTAATCTATTTCTCAAAGTAAAAGATCGCTTCACAGATGACGTCTGTCAGTTCGTCAGGTGTCACACCAAGTCAGTGGTACCTTCAGTAACAAATGTTCCGTGAAAAATTAATATGTCATCCACTGCTACGTAATCATAAATTTTACTTTAATATTCCGTCTTTCAGGTGGAGGCGCGCGCTGAAAGAAGAGTTCTTCTGTCTTCAACTGCGTCACTGGAACCGCTGAAATGAAAATTTCTATACTACTTATTATCTGTGTTGTAACAACAGAGTTTTTCGAGTTGCTTAGCAATATTTTGATGGGTATGACCTTGACATTATTCAGCATGAAATGCTCTAAGATCTCGGTGTGCGTGTAGCCCAATAATTTTGTTAGTTCTAGGATGTTGTAACAGATATGCACCAGGATGCGGTATGTTAACAATTATATAAGGTCCTTCATATAGCAGACGCCACTTAGCGTTGCGTCGTTTGAGTGCTACAGATTTATGATGAGTACGAAGTAGTACAAGCATTCCTACCTCGAATTTTTGTTTTCTTTTTATTATGTTTCTGTGATGTTTGTTTCGTATTTGTGCGTGATGTGTCAATGTAGTCAATACTTCTTTTATTTTCTGTTCAGGTGTGATTTCCTTGTCCGACAACTTAGGTAATGGTTCTATCCACTGATCGTTCTGTTTGCAATTGAACATGATCTCGCTAGGTGTGTAATTCGTATCGTAAAATTTAAGTTATTGTGTACGTCTTCGAAACGACTTAGGTAGGACACCCAATTAGTATGTTTTGATGAAATATAGGTCCTCATGAAACGGTTTAATTCTCGGAAAAGTCTCTCAGTCGCGTTACATTGTGGACTAAACCTCGAAATAAATATACTTTTGATGTTATTGTCCTTCAAGAAATTTCTCCATTTGTACCCAGAGTAGTATGCTGCATTATCTGATAGAATTGCTTTAGGTTTTCCCACGTGCGTCAGGTAATCACTTGAGAATCTTCGTATTATAGCATTTGCAGTGGCGGATTTTAAAGCATAAAGTTTTACATGTTTAGAAAATATATCGTAAAAAGCTAAGATATATTTGACGCCTCCAGAGCTTGCTGGATGCGGTCCACTGATGTCAGTACACAGAATTTCCAGGGGTTTACTGGGTAAAATAGAATGTAAATCTGTTTTTGTGGATAAATTCTGAGGTTTTGATTTTTGACATACGACACATGTTTTTAGTTCCCTGTAAATTTTTCTTCTCATATTGCTAAAATAACAGTATGTGCTGAGCTTTGCCAAACACTTTTTCGTCCCATAATGACCCCAAACTAAGTGTGTGTGCCAAATTAGATTACGTTCAGACTCTTTGGGAATGCATACACACCAATTAGTAGCATTTGGATGTCGGCGGTAAAATAACACATCATTGTGTAACTTGTAATACTTAGTCAAAGGATGATTGTGTTTTTCTACCAGTAATGTTATTATCTTATACCAGTGAGGATCAGATTTTTGTAATTCAGCCATGTTTCTGCACATATCAATATAATATTGGTGATACTGCTTGTCTTGCATTAAGAGAATCCTGTAGTCATTTATATTTTCTAAGTCACTGTTGGTATCATTCATACCTTGTGGAAGTCTAGACAAAGTGTCTGCAATAGTGTTGTCCTTACCTCTTATGTACTTAATTTCAAAAGAGTAGTTCTGAAGTGTAACTGCCCATCGTGATAGTCTAGGATGTACAAGTTTACAAGTTAACAAAAATGTCAGGGCCTGGTGATCGGTGTAAATTACCGTATGTTTTCCAAATAAATAATAATTGAATTTCTTGAATGCCCATACTATGGAAAGTGTTTCTAACTCAGTAGTGGAGTATGTACGCTCACATTCAGTTAGAGTGCGACTCGCAAACCCAATAATTCTTATCTGTTCCTCCTCTTTATTCTTTACAACTTGAAATAAGCAACAGCCCAAGCCAGTACGTGAAGCGTCACAAGTCATACAAAAATCTAAATTGAAATCTGGATGGCTCAATATGTTAGCATTCACTAAAGCATGTTTAATTGTATTAAAGTCATTCTGGCACTGTTCCGACCAGATCCAAACTTGATTCTTTCTGAGTAGATTTAGCAGATGTTTACTGTTCAAAAGTGGCTGTGGCAAAAAACGTCTGAAAAATGAACATAGCCCAATGAATGATTTTAACTGCTTTTTAGTTCGAGGGCTAGGAAAGTTTCTGATAGCATCTAATTTACTGGGATCCGGACGTATGCCCTGTGAATTAATGATATGTCCTAAATACTTTATCTCACTGCAACCAAATTTTGATTTTCTTAGGTTGGCTGTGACTCCAGCTTGTGCAAATTTTTCTAAAATTCTTTGAAGAGTGTCAACGTGTTCATTCCAAGATTGTGTAGCTATCAGTATATCATCTACATAGTGTGTGACTGTCTCAACTAAATCGTCGCCAAGCACGGTATCCAGGGCTGTAATGAATACCCCAGAGCTGACATTCAGTCCGAAGGGTAGAACGCAAAACTGATAGGTTCGCCCCCCGAACATAAATGCAGTATATTTCCGAGAATCAGGAGTGATACCCACCTGCCAAAACGAATTAGCGAGATCTATTGTGGAAAAATATTTTGCATCTAGAAATTTCTGTAATTGCACTTCTAAATTTTCAGGTTTTGTGTGAACCGGTAAAATTATTTCATTAATAGCTCGTGCGTCTAACACTAACCTAATGCTTCCATTTGATTTTTTGACAACAAGTAGAGGACTACAATAAGGTGAGGTGGATGGTTCAATGACCTTCCAGTCTAACATTTGTTTTAATTCTTGCCACACAGCAGGTCGTTGAGATAACGGTACGTTATATGTCTTATGGTAGAAGATCTTGTGAGGCTTAACTTCAATCTTGTACACAACTGCCTTTATATCCTGTAGGCAGTATCTATCTTACCCCTAGTGAGATAAGCCTCTACATCCTTACATTTGTCCTCTAGCCATCCCTGCTTAGCCATTTTGCACTTCCTGTCAATCCCATTTTTGAGACGTTTGTATTCCTTTTTGCCTGCTTCATTTACTGCGTTTTTATATTTTCTCCTTTCATCAATTAAATTCAATATTTCTTCTGTTACCGAAGGATTTCTGGTAGTCCTTGTCTTTTTACCTACTTGATCCTCTGCTGCCTTCACTACTTCATCCCTCAGAGCTACCCATTCTTCTTCTACTGTATTTATTTCCCCCATTCCTGTCAATTGTTCCCTTATCCTCTCCATGAAACTCTGTACAACCTCTGGTTTAGTCAGTTTATCCAGGTCCCATCTCCTTAAATTCCCACCTTTTTGCAGTTTCTTCAGTTTTAATCTATAGTTCATAACCAATAGATTGTGGCCAGAGTCCACATCTGCCCCTGGAAATGTCTTACAATTTAAAACCTGGTTCCTAAATCTCTGTCTTACCATTATATAATCTATCTGATACCTTCTAGTATCTCCAGGATTCTTCCATGTATACAACCTTCTTTTATGATTCTTGAACCAAGTGTTAGCTATAATTAAGTTATGCTCTGTGCAAAATTCTACCAGACGGCTTCCTCTTCCATTTCTCTCCACCAATCCATATTTACCCACTATGTTTCCTTCTCTCCCTTTTCCTACTCTCGAATTCCAGTCACCCATGACTATTAAATTTTCGTCTCCCTTCACTACCTGAATAATTTCTTTTATCTCATCATACATTTCATCAATTTCTTCATCATCTGCAGACCCAGTTGGCATATAAATTTGTACTACTGTAGTAGGCATGGGCTTCGTGTCTGTCTTGGCCACAATAATTCGTTCACTATGCTGTTGATAGTAGCTTACCCGCACTCCTATTTTTTTATTGATTATTAAACCTACTCCTGCATTACCCCTATTTGATTTTGTATTTATAACCCTGAATTCACATGATCAAAAGTATTGCTCCTCCTGCCACCGAACTTCACTAATTCCCACTATATCTAACTTTAACATATCCATTTCACTTTTTAAATTTTCTACCTGCCTGATTAAGGGATCTGACATTCCACGCTCCGATCCGTAGAACGCCAGTTTTCTTTCTCCTGATAACGACGTCCTCTTGAGTAGTCCCCGCCCGGAGATCAGAATGGGGGACTATGTTACCTCCGGAATATTTTACCCAAGAGGACGCCATCATCATTTAACTATACAGTAAAGCTGCATGCCCTCGGGAAAAATTACGGCTGTAGTTTCCCATTACTTTCAGCAGTTCGCAGTACCAGCACAGCAAGGCCATTTTGGTTAGTGTTACAAGGCCAGATCATTCAATCATCCAGACTGTTGCCCCTGCAACTACTGAAAAGGCTGCTGCCCCTCTTCAGGAACCACACGTTTGTCTGGCCTCTCAACAGATTACCCCCCCCCCCCCCCCCCCCGTTGTTGTTGCACTTACGGTACGGCCATCTGTATCGCTGAGGCACGCAAGCCTCCCCACCAACGGCAAGGTCCATGGTTCATGGGGGTAGGCAACTGAACACAAATTTTTAAATATAAAAACGTTTTAATGTCTAGACAGTCAATGTCATTATACAATTAAAGTATGATAACTATGTTCGGTTGCCATCTTGATATCGTCCAAATGGTAAAAACGAGTTGAATATTCACTGAAAAAACCATCATTAGCTACAGTCATACAATGACATGCATTCGTATTATGGGGCAACAACAGCAGAACAGTATGTTGTTCAAAGCTTCGTTGAGAGCCGGGCAGACTGTAAACCATAATCTCGCAAGGTGCAGGTAATAAAGAAGGAAAATGGCCAATTGCTTTAGTAAAAATTGCACCAGTTGCCCGCTATTTGAGGTTTTAGTGCACATATTGTATTGAAGCCATTTATACTAATGCAACTGGCCATTTTCCTTCTTTATTACCAGCATCTTTCGAGATGATGGTTTACAGTCTGGTTCGCTCTACTTCGAACTACATACCGTCCTAGTCTTGGCGAACCATAAACGAATGCATGTTACTTCTTGACTGTAATTATGATGATTTTTTCAATGAATGTCCAGCTCATTTTTACGATTTGAACGATCTGGAGATGGTCGTAGAGAGCAACCGAAACTAGTCATCATGCTTTAATTGTATAGTGACATTTGCGGTCTGGATATTAAAAGTCTTTTTTATGAAAAATTTTAATAAACAAGAACGTTGTTAGCTTAGCATCTTTGAAGCCCTGTTTACTGACATCAGGAACAAAAGGCATATTGAATGAAGAGAAGATTGAAATGGTAGTGTCAGTAACTGTTAAGAAAGAGCAGGCCGTTTCAGTAGAGGAGTCTGTAGACAAGTGGAAGGGAAACATGTGTTGGGGGGGATGGAGCGGCAGACAAGTTGACTATCTGATCAGTCAAAAGTATCCAGACATCCGTACGTAATGCAAAATTGTTCACTAGCTGTCACAAGAAGCGGATTCACCAGCATAAAAGGAAGAGCGAGGGAGGGGGGCAGGTGTTGTGTTGTCAATAGAAAGCAGTAACAGCAAAATTCGTCTGTCAGCTCGGTCACTTCGAACTTGGGCTAGTCACTTGATATTTGATGTGACATGAGTAACAAATCCATCAATAACATTCCATCCCTTATATAGCTGCCCGAGTGGATTGTTAGTGGTGTTATCGTTAAGTGGAAACGCGAAGGAACAGCCACAACCACAACTGTACCAAACCAGGCAGAGCTAACTCTACGACAATCCGAAGAGTTTGAATTTGGCTAATGCCTGGAGAATGTTACGTGGCGTCATGTGGAGAGCCAACAGCGAAATACGGAGGAGGTAGTGTTCCGGTAAGGCGGCGTTTCTCGCGGTTGGGGTGCGGCCCCCTTAACTGAACTTAAGGAGACCCTAAATGAGGAAAGCAATGAACGGATTTTACAGCACTGTGGACTGCGTACAGTGGAGGAACAGTTCGGAGACGATGACTGTTTCACCATGACTCTGTTATAAAGCACCATCTGTGAGGTAAAGGTTTGTGGACAGTGAGGTTCCTGAGCTGGTCTGTCCAGACCTAAACCGAACGTAACACTTTTGGGACGAGTCAGAGTATCCAGAGCTCCACGCCTCAGAGTATCCAAGAAAATTACCGTCTCTCGCTTCAGCCCTTAAGGAAGAATGGGTTACAATTCCTCGGCAGACATTGACACACTTCACTGAAAGTGTCCCCACCGAAGATGAAGCCGTCATAAAGGGGATGGGTGGACGCGCCTCATTTCAATATTCGGTAATAGGTTTCCAGATGGTTTTTATTAAAAAGTGTATGTATAAGATATAGCCTCTGTGATAGAAAGAGGACCATCAGTTAGCTTTTGAAGTTGTAAATGAGTTCAAATTTTCTGCTGTTTTGAGAGAAGATCGTACCAAATCCGTGTTCCTGATACAGAAAACGAGTTTGAGAAATGTATAATGTGATGGTTTAGAGATTTATGATACGCTGAGAACGAGTATTTTGGTAACGCTGTTTAGATAGCAGCGTTAGAGTTGAATATAAATGAGGGGGAGTGCAATGACTGAGCAGACGGTAGAGTAAACGGGGGTATGAAACTTCCTGGCAGCTTAAAACTGTGTGCCGGACCGAGACTCGAACTCGGGACCTTTGCCTTTTGCGAGAAAGTGCTTACAATCTGAGCTACCCAAGCACGACTCACGACCCGTCCTCACAGCTGTACTTCCGCCAGTACCTCGTCTCCTACCTTCCAAACTTTACAGAAGCTCTCTTGCGAACCTTGCAGAACTAGCACTCCTAAAAGAAGGGATATTGTGGAGGCATGGCTTAGCGACAGCCCGGGGGATGTTTCCGGAATGAGATTTTCACTCTGCAGCGGAGTTTGCGCTGATATGAAACTTCCTGGCAGATTAAAACTATGTGCCGGACCGCGACTCGAACTCGGGACCTTTGCCTTTACGCGGGCAAGTGCTTACAATCTGAGCTACCCAAGCACGACTCACGACCCGTCCTCACAGCTCTACTTCCGCCAGTACCTCGTCTCCTACCTTCCAAACTTTACAGAAGCTCTCCTGCTAACCTTGCAGAACTAGCACTCCTAAAAGAAAGGATATTGTGGAGGCATGGCTTAGCGACAGCCTGCGGGATGTTTCCGGAATGAGATTTTCACTCTGCAGCGGAGTTTGCGCTGATATGAAACTTCCTGGCAGATTAAAACTATGTGCCGGACCGAGACTCGAACTCGGGACCTTTGCCTTTACGCGGGCAAGTGCTTACAATCTGAGCTACCCAAGCACGACTCACGACCCGTCCTCACAGCTCTACTTCCGCCAGTACCTCGTCTCCTACCTTCCAAACTTTACAGAAGCTCTCCTGCGAACCTTGCAGAACTAGCACTCCTAAAAGAAAGGATATTGTGGAGGCATGGCTTAGCCACAGCCTGGGGGATGTTTCCGGAATGAGATTTTCACTCTGCAGCGGAGTGTGCCCTGATATGAAACTTCCTGGCAGGTTAAAACTGTGTGCCGGACCGAGACTCGAACTCGGGACCTTTGCCTTCTGGAAACGGGGGTATATTAGTCCGTACCCTTATCTGAATGTACTCATAATAATTTTTCGTACCCTCGAGAAATCGAACATCACGAATGTTTTGCAGACACGCTTTCACCGCTGAACCGACACCATAGTGATTCTACGTGGCTTTTTTTTAATCTCTTGAGAGAATACTTATTTACGCGTCTACAGCGAATTAAGAGACGCTGATGCCTTTTTACATATCGCAGTTATTTGGATACTTCAGTTGGTAAAATCAGTGACAGCGAAATTCAAGGTTCAGGTTAGAGCTCCAGCCGCTAAACGCTTTTAATCATCCAAGAAGTGAAAGATTTGTTCTGCAATGGAACTGACTTTTCAGCCAATAAAACTACTTCTACGGTGTCCACGCTGATGGAGCAGTCACACTGTGTAACTGATATAGAACACATTATTTCTTGGTATCAATTTGCATCCCCAGAGCCGTCCGTTGTTGCCGAACGGTTCTAGGCCCTTCAGTCCGGAACCGCGCTGCTGCTACGGTCGCAGGTTCGAATCCTGCGTCGGGCATGGATGTGTGTGATGTCCTTTGGTTAGTTATGTTTAAGTAGTTCTAAGTCTAGGGCACTGATGACCTTAGATGTTAAGTCCCATAGTGCTTAGAGCCATTTGAACCATTTTTGTATCCACAGAGAGCGATTATGTTTTTGTGGAGGCGTCAGCCATTTGAGAAGCTGTGTCTGTGCTGGAACAGAGACATTGTGCATTTAATGTTTTTAGGTCATCTAATATAGCAAAAAGCTTATTTTGGTTGTCA
Source organism: Schistocerca piceifrons (assembly GCF_021461385.2). NCBI lineage: Eukaryota > Metazoa > Arthropoda > Insecta > Orthoptera > Acrididae > Schistocerca > Schistocerca piceifrons. Next base: position 534,517,115 of record NC_060144.1, on the reverse strand, counting down.
AGTGAGATACGCGAAAATCAAAAGAAGAATAACCCCTGTTAAGAGGGCCACTTCATGGCGGATAAGTAACGCTTTGTGGGCGAACTAACAGAAATGGCAGAGAACAATCCGCAACTACATGTATCTAAGTTGTTACGAGTCCACCAAAAATGTCTAGTCAGCTTTATACTACAATCGGGTTAAGAACTGGAAATATTTAATTGGCGGTTGTCGACGACGTTACCCGGCTGCAGTCCCGTAAGTTGGTTGAAAGAATTAATGGCTATTTATTGTCTACAAACGACAGGATGCTGTCTAAAACAGTAGATAAACAGTCGTATAAACATAAAGTATTTACATAAAAAGTGAAATATAATTACGTAAATGTGGTACTGTCAGTGTGTAAAGAATGCTTGTAACGCGTGGACGTCTGTTTACTAATTAGGACCTAGTGGTATTGGAAATGTGATTTTGGTACGTATTCAAGGAATCGGCAGTACAGCCGCGTATCATTTTTTATTTACGCTACCTTTATTGTTACCTTGGTATAGAGAAATCACGTCATAACTGCAGCAGAAAAATGATCGTTGCTGACTACTGCCAGCGAATGTCACTGTTCGCGGAAAGCATTCCGCAACGTAGTAAGGGAACCTAGAAAGACCCAGAAGTCTTCTATTAATCATTAGCAAGATATAGGAGATGTTGAGGAGACTGAACTGATGAGGTTTATCTCGAATTGATTTTTGCTAAAGATTGGTCACTGTCTTGAGCATTAAGTAATGTAAAAACTTTTGAAGATTCTGCCATGAGAAAGTTTTTTTCTCTTCGCTTATACATGTTTTGCTGTTGTAACACCAAAATCAGTGGGTTGCCATTTCTTTTACAATGTGAAAATATTGGATGAGGATACATATGGGGCAAGTTGGAATTGTGTGCAGCATATTCAAAATTGTTTAACAAAAACAGGGGCCCTAACAGTACATTTCACCTTTCATGTCATTGTCCGTCTTTCCCAGTGCAGCTGCTATTCCAATACAGTTTTGAAATACTTGAATTTTGGAAGATGTTAATAATATGATTTAATTTATTTCTCTTGTTTGTGCTTGTTACTTATTTATTTATTTAACCTGGCCTGAATAAGGCCATCAGGCCCTCTCATACATCGGACGAGGGTGTCACACGTACGATACATTTTCTTACAACATAGTTACCTAAGAAATAACAATTTTAATGTGACAAATAGAATTAAAATTATTTGTGTGGCTACAGTGTCAATATGAGTGAGTAATACTGACTAAGATCTAGTAAAGTTACTACTGGCCACAGCTATATTACCGCTGCTACTGCCACTAATATTGATAATAATAATAACAATAATTTTAGATATAAAAATAACTTGTAACTGTGCAACGAGTACACACAGGGACAATGGTAATCATTATTGTACCGAGCGAGGTGGCGCAGTGGTTAGCACACTGGACTCGCATTCGGAAGGACGACGGTTCAATCCCGTCTCCAGCCATCCTGATTTAGGTTTTCCGTGATTTCCCTAAATCGCTTCAGGCAAATGCCGGGATGGTTCCTTTGAAAGGGCACGGCCGATTTCCTTTCCAATCCTTCCCTAACCCGAGCATGAGCTCCGTCTCTAATGACCTCGTTGTCGACGGGACGTTAAACACTAACCACCACCACCATCATTATTGTAGCTTTGGTAGATACGTCATTAACTGTCTTCTGAGGCTGGAGGTAGTTTCCCTGTTGTCAAAAGTCTATGAAATGTATTCGCAACTATATTCTCTTCCAACATTTACTTGTTGTTTTGAAACTTCCCCTTTGAACAATTATACAAGACTGTGCTTAACCTGACACACAATATTTTTTAGCGCAACGCAATCTGACTTTCAAAAAAATCCCTACGAAAGAATGGCCCTGACTAACATTAACCTATCCTTTCACAATCACTTACCTCACAAAAATCTTCGCTACTCAAGCTACTGCAATACAGCGAGCGCCACTACTACCAGCTAAATAAAAGATTCAAACTACTGAAGGCACTAACTACTAATAGGGATAGTTAGCAAATGAAAGATATTAATAGAGAACAAACAATGTATTTACCTTAGTATCATCGAAAGTCATAATATATATAGCAGTTCATGACAAATTACAAAACTCCGCCATCTCTCTCCCCACATCCACCAGTGCTGGCGGCTCACCTCCAACTGCGCAATGCTACGCGCTGTTCACAACCAGCTGCCTAACACTACAATGGCGAGTATTACAACAATGCAAAGCATTCACAGACTGCACACAGCACAGCCAGTGATTATCATACAGAGGTGGCGTTACCAATAAAGAAACCTAAACAGCCTACTTACATAGCCCCCATGCTCCCCACAAAAAATTTTACAAATTGGATTGGGCAGTGGCCAATACAGATTTGAAAAAAAATTTTCATAATTACAATAACAAAGAAATCAAATGCACACACTTATTGATACAATGTTGGTCAAAAGCTAAAAATTTCTCACAGTCCATAAAGACAGTCCAGATTGTTGATCACAGTAAAAATGCAGAGTTTTTCTCAAAGTCTGAGCAGTAAAAGAAAATGCACACAGAAGTAGTGGATTTCCATGCTGTCTTGAAGAAGTAGTGTTGTCCTTCCAACGGAAAGACAGTGCTGACTCTTGACATGCATACAGGTAATGGGCCACAACAGAGCAAACCCACAGCAGAGTCAGTCGAAATTTTGAAGAGTATTGGTAGGTAGGTCATCACAGAGCAGACCCACTGTAGTCCTGGTAGAGATTACGGTATTGGTGGGCCACCAGAGGTGCAGACCCACTGCAGTCCTTGTAGAAATAATGGTATTGATGGATCATCAAAGATGTAGACCCACTGTAGTCCTTGTAGAGATCGCCAGCAGCCATCTGTTGTGACTGTGCAGGTGCACAATCACCGTTGAAGAGTCTTGCGGATAATATAGCAAGTCCATAAACCACCACTTGTGCACTCACAAAGTTTTCGGAACTGTCCTTAGAACCAGCAATGCTGTTATCCAGTCCCTTGCTGAATTATTAACACACGTGCCAACACTAACAGTCCCTACTTCTCACATATTGTCCATATACTATGACCAACAGAAACGTGTGCAGTGAAATGTAACTTACAAGTTAATAATAAGATGAACTGGTGTCAATTACAGTTTTATAACATGAGAATACAATTACAAAGGTACAAAATACATCATTAAAAACATAACAATACAGATAACATTTGTAGTAAAACAGGCGTTACAAAAGAATAGAAATAGACATATACGTCAGTGTTACAGGAATTATGACATGAGTACATACATAAAAGATCAGAATAACTTTCGAAACATCAAATTCACACATGAGCATTAACACAAAACACAATAAATAATGTCTAAACATCTTTACAAAGTAAATAACACATTATTAATGCCAATTGTATTTGAGGATAACAGTATTCCTCATCATAGTGAATGTAACTTAGTATTAGAAGAGAAAAAAGTTCTATGAAACAGTACACAGAGACAGGAAGAAAACAAATACACAAGGGTACACAAACATATAGTGGGATAACACAAAAGGGAAAGGACAGGGTTTGTTTTACTGCAGTATTTTGCATGGAGATCTCCCTTTGTTCATCATTATTCCCAAAAAGTCCTATCTAAGCCTGCTTTCTGTATTCTGTTCATATATCTTTCAAAATAATTATTTCTGATTGTACAATACTCATTTGGGCCCAAATCTTTTTCATATAACTTCGCAATGCATTCTTTACCTATTCTCCATAGTCAGTTTCTTATATAGTCTACCCCCTCTTAAGCTAACTTAAATCTACTGAGCTCAGATGCTAAACTAAGGGACGAGGCAATGCAGCAGCACATAAAACAATTAATATAAACAGCAATAAAAAAAATGGAAAATCGCAAAGCAAGCTACAGTAAATCTAAATTACCAAGCAATTCAACATTACAACTAATATGAGGCAATGCGCAGCAAACAAAAAAATAAATCCGGCTTAGCAGAGTAACACAAATTAAAGTTCAGTATCACTTTGCCTGGCAAACAGCAGCTTATATCTAAACATGACATAGCTCAAGCAGAAAAAATGTTACACTAAAATGGCCATGTCTAATACCTATGTCACATCTTAACACTAGAGTGATGCATCACGTGAACTTACACTAGCAGATAAGTTACCAAATCGTAAAGAAATTATTTATGCAATTCCTGTGAAGGTAAATGTATATTTATGTGTCCTCGTTTTCTTGGAAGTAGATCATAAATTTCTTATTGACTGGATCTGTAGGCATAAAATAACTATATTAGTACATACATTAAATTTTATTTTAACCAATGCTGCAGTGCAGCTAGAAACTAGATATTAAAGAAAATGAGCAAATATGTACAAAGGACGGCATGAAACATCATTCATTAACCATATGGCATTTCATAAGGCAGTAAAAATTCTCTCAATTCTCGAGAAAAACGCTTGTCATAATCAGGTGTGCAGATGTAAGAATATTTCCCATCAATTCGTAAGCATTTCAGTAAATATCATAAATTAAGAGCTCCACAGTGTAATCATATGTTTTCAAGTTCGACCGTGTCGTTTTTGCGATGCTTTCTACAAAGGAACGTCAATAGCGAGGATGATGGCCTCCCCTTTTTTTTTCTACCTGTGCCGCTGAAAGGCTAATGGCTTTTTTTCGGGCGGCTGTCGCCCAGGTGGGTGCCCGCGACGCATTACGTGCAGGTGGTCACTTAACTTTCTTACAGAAATATTTACGGCAGCAGTTTCCGCTACAGTGACAGTCTCATATAAAAATTTCACAGGTCAAGAATTTACGCTGCAAATGTGTAGAAACAAAATCCTATGAATATAACAGTGTCCAAAAAAATTTTCGCCGGAATTGTGATACATTCACGCATTTACACACATTTCATAACTCTTAAAGTACGATTCTTGGTTTCCAACATCCTGTTTCACAAGTCAAGAGTCCCTAACTTCTATTCATTATTCATATACATATAAACACGTAATCACATTCCTCATATATGGTAGCATCATCTTATTGACATAAACATACCTCAACAGCATAATACACATCGTCGTCGTAAAAATAACATCATAACACCTCAGTCAAATCTCAAAAACGTCGTAGCTTTCTGCAATAATTTCAAAACCTAAAAAAAATTCTCTGCTCATTTCAATAGTGTCATCTACCTCAAACGTACTTTAAAATCATGCTCCCTTACCAAATACATCATTCAAAGCTCTCATAGTATCACAATGATTCCGAAAAAATATGAACAGTTTACAAAGTACAGACAAAATACAGTTTCATAAGTGTGAAGTTACCCAACTGTGTATTGCGTAAACATGTGTCACTGATGTAGTAAAAAAAATGTTTATCTCTCAGTTAAATGATCAGATAGCTGTGTAATTTGTGTGTTAGAGAAATATGGTACCGATGTGTAAAGTTGTATAAGCAAATACCATATTAGCTAGGGTTCCTTGTGGTTGCCACACACATGGTACACAAAGTAAGTGTGTACCCCCCTGAGGATTAATGTAATTATACCCTCAGGTGTTACAGATTACAGCAATGGAATGAAATGTATCACAGAAAACTTTCTTTGTAATTCAAAAATCTTTAAAAATAAATGTTTTAAGTACAAAATTAATCACTGAAATGCGTGTCCTATAGCGCTAAATGTGCATCTTGTTGTAAGATAATCTCTGTGGAAGTGTCGTAGTTATTTTCCTCCGAAAGCTAAGTTCTGCAGAAGCCAATGTACTTACCTCATGATAAACAAAAGTGAAATGCTTTGCGTAGAGATATCTTAGTTATTACGCTTATTGTTGTGATGATGAAAGTACTGTGCTGTAACATATTGTTGTTCTATGGAAAAGGCTGTCTCCTTGTAGCTATACCACAAAAGTTACTAATAAAACATGTTTTACTTTCCAGAAGAATTCAGAAAAACTGTGCAGATATAAAACGGATACACCGCAAAAGCAACAATGTAAATTATGTCACACATTAGTAGTGTCGTAATATAACCGAGTAGCTGTCAAAGAAACCAAATACTAAGTCATCTTTAATCTCACAGAAAGTACTTTAAATCCCAAATGTATTTTCAAGTAAACCAAAATGTTGCATTAGAATCTCATTAGCAGTACTGGTAAATGTTCTAATCATGCAACTAACAAGCAAGAATGTACACACACAATTACACTGTGTCATCTGTTCGCAATAACAATGCATTCGTAATTTCTGTTTAAAAATGTTCCCTAGGTTCTAGACTGGATATTTAACTTCAAACATTGTTGCATATTAACAGTTTCTTAAGTCCGACAAAGCATACTAGAAATGTGAAGTGAAAAGTTATATGGCAAAGACAAAGTTAAAAAGCAGATTATCTTTCAATAAACGGTTTTACATGTGAAATCTGGTGTAAACCTTTACTCTTCATAGTACTCAGAGTTTGAACTTGAATGCAATTGTCATGCGGTATACGTCGGTAAAGAATACTGGAATTTTTCTCAAGGTTAGCGTGTATGTTATTTTTCTCTGAGCCAGCCGGCGCACGTGGGTGCCTGCGGCGCGAGTCATTGTCTGTCTTTTTGTTGGCGCGCGTTGTTATTGGGATTAGGAGACCTAACTTCTACAAATTCACGTTGTCGAAAGTGCCCTGCTCTGTTTGAATCCCGCCAGTTCTGATGCAATTCAGGTCTGTCGTTACGATCATATCGTCTGTCGTCATGTCGGTAGATTCCATAGTTTCTTTCTTGTCGGTCACGTGGTGGAGAATTTCTCCCTGAGTCGTAACTGCGCGCTGGACCGTTGTGTCTAAAGTTATTCTGTCTCCCTTGATAATAATTGTTTTGGTTCCCATATTGTCTGTTTCTCTGATTGTCTCTGTGATAGTCATTACTACGGAAATGCGATCTTTCTCTGTAACTATTATTACTCTGCCAGCGGTTGTCATATGGGTGGTGTCTGTTTTGGTCACGATTTGCGTTGTAAGAATAGCCTTTTCGTGTCCAGTTATTCTTTCTGTCATCACGGAATTGTGACGTATGTGACCTGTAGTGATTGTTTTCCTGTTTTCGCATCCGGCGACTGTCTGTGTCAATTTCTAATTCTTGTAGGAGTCCCTGAAAAGCTTCAATGTCGCCTTTGCAACGTCCTGCCAAAATAATATGCCGTAAATGTTCAGGCAATTTGATTAAGCAAATGCGGATGTGTTCTGAGGGGCTGTATGGGTTTGTCAGGTACTGATTCTTGTGCAACATGTCTTCAAAATATTTGACAAGACTGGAAAATTCAGATTGTTCAAAGTGTTTCATCATTATGATGCTATGTTTTACTCGGTCTTGTGTAGCTTGTGACCAATATGCTGAGAGGAACGCATGGTAAAATTCTCCTTCACTGTGACAATCGTGAATGACCGATCGCATTCTTACAGCTGGTTCATTCTCCAAGTAGCCACACATAAATTCTAACCTGTGCTCCAATGACCAGTTGGGAGGAAAACAATGAGAGAATTGATGGAGCCATGCTTGTGGGTGAATGTCGTTGCCAGAATTTTTAAATGTTTTGAATTTACGTGTAGTAATGAACAGCTTATAGTCAAAGTCATCGTGTCGGCGAGTAGCATATCGGTCATTGTTACGTCGTGTCGGCGGTTCCATCTCAAAATTCGGTCCACCTTGCCAATTCCTTTCATAATTACCGAAATGCCCTGTGTTATTATTTTGTGGCTTTTCCGTATTTCTAAGTTCCTCTTCCCGTCTTGGAGCGCGAGTGTCCTCTGAAATATGTAATTCTTGTATCACCTGTGTCAGCTGATCTTGTACTTCCCGGATTTCTCTTTTGTACTGTGTATTGATTTGATTTTGATTCTGTTTGAATTTTCTAATTTGTTCATACTCTTCTGTGTCAGTGAAGGCTACGGGTCTTGTGTCATTCAGATCATCATCTACCTTTGTAGATAAGTTAGTGACCTGATCCGAAAGTTCGGCTACTTTCTCCGATAGTGAACACATTTCCTCAGTGTGTTTTTCTGAACCAAGTTTCAGAGTGTCCATTTGTGTTGAGATTGAGTCTACTGTGTCCTTTAAGTTTTCCTGAGTTTTTGCAAGTTGCGTAACCGAATTGGTAGATGCAACTGAGTCAATTTTAGCCCACAAGGTCTCATGATTTTCATGAACAATGGTTTTCAGTTCTTTTATGGCTGCTTCGTGATTCTGTAATGCATTTTCATGCCGCGAAAAAATAGGTTGAAAATGCTCACAAATTTGTGTTTTTACGTCATTACAGACTTTTTGACATTTCGATTCAATGTTATGTAACTCAGCAGTTAAATCTTCACGTGTTTGTTCAAGCGTGGTGTGAAGATTTTGTTCCATTGCGTCTAACAGTTGCTGTGTTTGTCTCTGGTGTTGTTCCATTGTGTCTAACTTTTGAAGATTTTGTTCCACTGTGTCCAACTTTTGCTGTGGTTGTCTCTGATTTTGTTCCATTGTGTCTAACTTTTCAAGCTTTTGTCCCATTTGTTGCATTAATTGTAATAACAATGCACTGGTGTCTGAAACATGTTCCTCAGTGCTTTTCGGCAGTGAATTTGCACCGGCAACATTCACATTTTGACAAGCGGAAAATGTGTCTTGACTCATTTGAGAAAACGGTGAGGACGCAAAACCTCAATCTACAGTATTTGCAAAATTGTGTCCTGTCATTTCGGATTCCTGAGGCGAGCTGTTGCCGACCGATCGATCGATAATGGTTCCCTGTTCACTAATTGTTTCACTGTCCACGCCATTGTTTGCCGCCCGCTCCATTTCCCTATGCACATTTACCAAATTACTACTTCGAACATCAGTTAATTCATTACTCGGTGGCGCTAACACACTGCTTTCATTTTCACTGTCATTTCTCAGTTTACTTTGGAGCCTAGTATTACGTTTTTCACACGCCATTATTGTCACAATATTTCACACGACAACACAGAAAAGCACAATTTTAAGAGCAAAAATAAGAGAACACATTAACATAGAACTGAAAATAATATCTAGTTAATTGCAGCTGCGAAATACTTGGTGCAAATCTACATGCATGCCACAACTGTTTTACTGTACAACAATGAAAGTCTGCAACTACAAAGGAGATTTTCTCTACAATTACGCGCTAGCAATAAACAATAGCTACTCTAATCACACAAACTACAAGAAAAAAATCAGAAGATTTCAGTGAGGTATCCTCGGCTAAGGGTCGACATATGAAACTTCCCCTTTGAACAATTATACAAGACTGTGCTTAACCTGACACACAATATTTTTTAGCGCAACGCAATCTGACTTTCAAAAAAATCCCTACGAAAGAATGGCCCTGACTAACATTAACCTATACGTTTCACAAATCACTTACCTCACAAAAATCTTCGCTACTCAAGCTACTGCAATACAGCGAGCGCCACTACTGCCAGCTAAATAAAAGATTCAAACTACTGAAGGCACTAACTACTGATAGGGATAGTTAGCAAATGAAAGATATTAATAGAGAACAAACAATGTATTTACCTTAGTATCATCAAAAGTCATAATATATATAGCAGTTCATGACAAATTACAAAACTCCGCCATCTCTCTCCCCACATCCACCACTGCTGGCGGCTCACCTCCAACTGCGCAACGCTACGCGCTGTTCACAACCAGCTGCCTAACACTACAATGGCGAGTATTACAACAATGCAAAGCAGACACAGAGTGCACACAGCACAGCCAGTGATTTTCATACAGAGGTGGCGTTACCAATAAAAAAACCTAAACAGCCTACTTACAGTTTTACAGTAAAATAAGGGGAAACTCAATGTTGATCGTATATTATCACCGAAACATGCATGGGCGAAACCAGAGCGAGAGAGAGAAAACTAGAAATTTTATGTTGTCCGGGCAGAATGTTCAAACTATGCGATTGTAAGGCTTAGTTAAAACGAATAAGCTGCATTTCTTCATGTGGAAAGATGAACTGTTTCGATATGACGTGAATCGTTGAACTGAGAAACAATTTGTGGTTCGTCCTAGGATCTTCATACACCATCAAGCCGACAGCTAAACCCATGGTGTAGTCATGGACAGGATAAACATTGTAGCTCTTTTCTGCAATTCTGTGACGTCTTGACGTAGGTCCACCTGTGCGTGACTGTTCCATTCAACCAACTGCAAACATATCACATTTCACTGCTACCGTTTTCCGAGCGGTGGAAGGTCAACGGCCGCCTGGTTCGAGTTGTGAACTTTCTACAGGGTACCACAGCAGCCAATGTGCTCTTTAAAGGGGCTTAGTAAGGTTTTTTCCAGTACGTTTTCACCGACGTACGGCCACTCCATCGGTCACTGAGCCAGACAACTGGAGATATATAGCGCAACTACTCTGACGGAAAAAATATCGCAATACCAAGAGGGAGTTCTGCGACATAAACGAAAGTTGGTAGGCGTGTTTCTACATCTGAAAGATGGTGTCTGTTCAGATTTCACCCCAGCCGCATACGGCTGGCGCTAGTAGTGCCGCTATGATGTCAATGCAAATCAGGTTTGTTCTAAATACACGCTGTAACGGTCGTGAACATTAGTTACCATTGACACAGGACAGGGTGAGTATATGTTAGGTCAAGAATGCTTTTAAGGCGACAAAGACGCCATTATCAACACCACATTAAGTTTGAACGACATCGAGTAACAGGGCTACGAGAAGCTGGATGTTCCTTCCGCGACACTGCGGAAAGATTTGACAGGGATGTGGCCACTGTACATGATTACTGGTAGCGGTGGTGACGTGAAGTCCGGGCCACGTGGCACTACAGACGGGGAAGACCAATGTGTTCGGCTTATGGCGCTGACGCATCGTACAGCATCTGCCGGAGCAATTGAGCAGCAGTTGGTAACATAGTTACTTCAAGGACAGCTCCGAGCAGACGCCTTGTAGTGTGCATTCTTCTGACCGCACAGCACCGCCATTTGCGACATCAGTGGTGTCAAGCGAGAGATCGTTGCAGCAAGGTGGAGGGCTCCGGATGAAAACTTATTCTCCCTCGGCGCCAGTCATGGCCGTGCGTTGGTTTGGAGGAAAAATCGAGGGCCTGCAAGCAACCTGTGTGCTTGCTGGACGCCCTGGACCTGCAAAAGGAGTTATAGTCTGGGGTGTCATTTCGTAAGATAGCAGGAGCACTGTCGTGGTTACCCCAACCACTCTGACTGCAAAACTGTAGGTCAGTATGGGGATTCGACCTGTTGTGCTATCTTTCATGAACAGAGCTCGCTCACATACAGCTGTTGAAACATAACATGCTCTACAGATTGTGGACATGTTGTTTTGGCCTACTAGAGCACTGGATCTCCTGTTGGGCACATACGGAATGTCATCGATGGACAACTCCAGCGTCATCCACAAAAAGAATTAAACGTCTCTGTATTGACCGATCAAGTGCAACAGGCATAGAACTCCATCGCACAAACTGACATCCGGCACATGTACACCACAATGCATGGACGTTTGCACGCTTGCATTCAATATTCTGGCGGTTACGCCGGTTATTAATGTACCAGCATTTCATATTTGTAATGGTTTACCTCGCCCTTATATTAACCTGTGATCCTGCAACGTTACTGACATGCCTCCTAGACAAGTGTCTTCCCAAAATTTCATTGCTCTACATTAATTATTTATGGCTGTAGCGAATTTTTTGCGACTAAAGCTGTTAAGTGGAAAACGCAGAGGCATGTAGTACTAGGATGGTTAACAAAGACTAAAGGATACCTACTATTACACTACTGGCCATTACAATTGCTACACCACGAAGATGAGGTGCTAGAGACGCGAAATTTAACCGACAGGAAGAAGATGCTGTGATATGCATATCATTAGCTTTTCGGAGCATTCACACAAGGTTGGCGCCGGTGACGACAACTACAACGTGCTGACATGAGGAAAGTTTCCAACCGATTTCTCATACACAAACAACAGTTGACAGGCGGTGCCTGGTGAAACGTTATTGTGATGCCTCGTGTAAGGAGGAGAAATGCGTACCATCACATTTCTGACTTTGATAAAGGTCGGATTGTAGCCTATCCCGATTGCGGCTTATCGTATCGCGACATTGCTGCTCGCGTTTGTCGAGATCCAATGACTTTTAGCAGAATATGGAATGGGTAGGTTCAGGAGGGTAATTCGGAACGCCGTACTGGTTCCCAACGGCCTCGTATCACTAGCAGTCGAGATGACAGGCATCTTATCCGCATGGCTGTAACGGATCGTGCAGCCACGTCTCGATCCCTGAGTCAACACATAGGGACGTTTGCAAGATAACAACCATCTGCACGAACAGTTCGACAAAGTTTGCAGCAGCATGGACTATCAGCTCGGAGACCATGGCTGCGGGTTACCTTTGACGCTGCATCACACACAGGAGCGCCTGCGATGGTGTACTGAACGACGAACCTGGGTGCACGAATGGTAAAAAAAGGCCTTTTTTCGGATGAATCCAGGTTATGTTTACAGCATCATGATGGTCGCATCCGTGTTTGGCGACATCGCAGTGAACGCACATTGGAAGCGTGTATTCGTCATCACCATACTGGCGTATCACCCGGCGTGATGGTATGGAGTGCCATTGGTTACACGTCTCGGTCACCTCTTGTTCGCACTGACGGCACTTTGAACAGTGGACGTTACATTTCAGCTGTGCTACGACCCGTGGCTCTACCCTTCATTCGATCCCTGCGAAACCCTACATTTCAGCAGGATAATGCACGACCGCATGTTGCAGGTCCTTTGCGGGCCTTTCTGGATACAGAAAGTGTTCGACTGCTACCCTGGCCAGCACATTCTCCAGATCGCTCACCAACTGAAAACGTCTGGTCAATGGTGGCCGAGCAACTGGTTCGTCACAAAACGCCAGTCACTACTCTTGATGATTTGTGGTATCGTGTTGAAACTGCATGGGCAGCTGTACCTGTACACGCCATCCAAGCTCTGTTTGACTCAATGCCCAGGCGTATCAAGGCCGTTATTACGGCCAGAGGTGGTTGTTCTGGTTACCGATTTCTCAGGATCTATGCACCCAAATTGCCTGGAAATGTAATCACATGTCAGTTCTAGAACAATATATTTGTCCAATAAATACCCGTTTATCATCTGCATTTCTTTTTGGTGTAGCAATTTTAATGGCCAGTAGTGTAACTGTACTGCCAGGTTATGGTACCGTCCACAGATGAACGGTCCTCGATGTCGTTCCAGATGAGGAGTGGTGGAGATGTGTAGGAGCGACGACGGCGCATACTTCTTTCCCCAGGCCCACGGCGCCCCTGTAGAAGGGGACGGGTGCGGCGACAGAAAGTGGTGCAGTGAGCCGCGCCGCGCTGTCAAACGGGCCGCGACAAACCTGATTACGCAGCAATTTGCCTGCAGACGGGCCTCTCCCCTGCAGCGGCGCTGAGTGGATCACGGGCGCCGAGCCGCTTCGTGTCGGCGCCGCCTTGAAATAATTACAGCCGTCTCCCCGCAGTCACACTCACCACGGGGGCACTGATATCCCCGCAGACACCGCCGCTTGTTAGGCGGAAGGGGAGGACGCGACATCACACTGCTGCAGGGTTAATCGTCCCATTACCGTCTCCATTTACTCTGGCGGGATAAGGGCTTCCGTCCTCTGTTACATTCGACCTTATATCATGCACAATGTAAAGAGTATAGACTATCTGATCAAACACCTGTATGTTATTATTATTTACATTTTATGGCCTTCATTGGACCACTCTAGCCAACTTTATACAGTTTCTGTCACTCCAGTACTTCTTCATTCTCTCGGATATCATCCTTCTTTCTTCATCGGAAATCACCCTTCCTATTGTCTGTTTGTTGATTCTGGTTTGCAGTCTGGTTTGTTTGTCTGTGAGTTTCCTGATTTTGTCAGTTTTGTTTCTTAGGTTTTCCAGTGTAATCTCTACGTCATCCATATCTTCCTTGATTTCTGTAATCCACTAAATGTTGCATTTACTATTCCACAATTATTTTTAGTATTCTCCTGAACCACTTGTATGAATATCAAGAGCTCAGATGGAAACCCAGTTCTAAGCAAAGAAGGGAAAGCAGAAAGGTGAAAGGAGTATATAGAGGGTCTATACAAGGGCGATGCACTTGAGGACAATATTATGGAAATGGAAGAGGGTGTAGATGAAGATGAAATGGGAGATACGATAATGCGTGAAGAGTTTGACAGAGCACTGAAAGACCTGAGTCGAAACAAGGCCCCGGGAGTAGACAACATTCCATTAGAACTACTGACGGCCTTGAGAGAGCCAGCCCTGACAAAACTCTACCATCTGGTGAGCAAGATGTATCAGACAGGCGAAATACCCTCAGACTTCAAGAAGAATGTAATAATTCCAATCCCAAAGAAAGCAAGTGTTGACAGACGTGAAAAGTACCGAACTATCAGTTTAATAAGTCACTGCTGCAAAATACTAACGCGAATTCTTTACAGACGAATGGAAAAACTGGTAGAAGCCGACCTCGGGGAAGATCAGTTTGGATTCCGCCGAAATGTTGGAACACGTGGGGCAATACTGACCCTACGGCTTATCTTAGAAAACAGATTAAGGAAAGGCAAACCTACGTTTCTAGCATTTGTAGACTTAGTGAAAGCTTTCGACAATGTTGACTGGAATACTCTCTTTCAAATTCTAAAGATGGCAGGGGTAAAATACAGGGAGCGAAAGGCTATTTACAATTTGTACAGAAACGAGATGGCAGTTATTAGAGTCGAGGGGCATGAAAGGAAAGCAGTGGTTGGGAAGGGAGTAAGACAGGGTTGTAGCCTCTCTCCGATGTTATTCAACCTGTATATTGAGCAAGCAGTAAAGGAAACAAAAGAAAAATCCGGAGTAGGTATTAAAATCAGTGGAGAAGAAATAAAAACTTTGAAATTCGCCGATGACATTGTAATTCTCTCAGAGACAGCAATGGACTTGGAAGAGCAGTTGAACGGAATGGATAGTGTCTTGAAGGGAGGATATAAGATGAAAATCAACAAAAGCAAAACGAGGATAATGGAATGTAGTCGAATTAAGTCGGGTGATGTTGAGGGTATTAGATTAGGAAATGAGACACTTAAAGTAGTAAAGGAGTTTTGCTATTTGGGGAGCAAAATATCTGATGACGGTCGAAGTAGAGAGGATATCAAATGTAGACTGGCAATGGGAAGGAAAACAGTTCTGAAGAAGAGAAATTTGTTAACATCGAGTGTAGATTTAAGTGTCAGGAAGTCGTTTTTTAAAGTATTTGTATGGAGTGTAGCCATGTATTGTAGTGAAACATGGACGATAAATAGTTTGGACAAAAACAGAATAGAAGCTTTCGAAATGTGGTGCTACAGAAGAATGTTGAAGATTAGATGGGTAGATCACATAACTAATGAGGAGGTATTGAATAGAATTGGGGAGAAGAGAAATTTGTGGCGCAACTTGACAAAAAGAAGGGACCGGTTAGTAGGACATGTTCTGAGGCATCAAGGGATCACATATTTAGCATTGGAGGGCAGCGTGGAGGGTAAAAATCGTAGAGATGAATACACTAAGCAGATTCAGAAGGATGTAGGTTGCAGTAAGTACTGGGAGATGAAGAAGCTTGCACAGGATAGGGTACCATGGAGAGCTGCATCAAACCAGTCTCAGGACTGAAGACCACAACGACGACATTCTCCTGATGATCCTGTTCTCTGGTGTTCTGATTATATGTCCGAAAAATAAAATGCGTTTCTTCCTGATTGTACTCATTACCGCTTCTATTTCCTTGTAGACTGTTTCATTTGTAGCTACTCTCCAGTACTTTCTGGTACGATTTGTTGATGCACGTTCTGATGAATCATCTCTCTATTTTGAGTATTTTGTCTATTTGTGCAGTGTTAGTTGTTTTGAAGATGCTTTGACTTGCGTATGTTATTTCTGTTTGAGTGGCTGTTTCTAGTGTTTTAATTTTGTTGCTATTGACAGGCTCTTTTTGTTGTACGTGTTCTTGGTAATACATTGTGCTCTAATCAATTTATTTATTCTGCTATGCCATGTTGGCTTTTCATTGAGGTTATATGTCATGATTTCTCCCAGATATTTAAATTTATCTACAATTTTGATTTCTTGGTTTTATATGCCAATTTTATGAGTGGTGGTTCAGTTAACATGATGTCTGTTTTTTCAAAGGATATTCCAAGACCAATTTTCTGTGCTATTTCCTGTAGTGAGACAACTTGATGTTTGGTTTCCTGAATACTGTTGGACAAGAGAGCAAGGTTATCAGCAAATCCTAGACAATTTAAACTTATGTTGTCTTTGGGTCTCCCAATTTGGATGTTCTTTGGTTTAGTCTTGTACCATTCCTTCATTATGTATTCTAAAGTACAGTTGAACAGCAGGGGTGCCAAGCAATCTCCTTGTCTTAAACCTGATGAATGGCTCTGAGAATTTCCCCCTGAACTTGACTTTTGATACAGTGTTGGTTAAGGTGTGTTCTATCAATTTGTTTAATTTTGTATGGAGCCCGAAATTTCTTAAGATTTTTAACATCAAAATTCGATGGATACAGTCATATGCTTTTTTAAAGTCCACAAAGGTTATTACAAGAGGTTTATTTCGTTTCTTGTAATATGCTATGGCTAATTTTAAAGTGATGATATGTTCTGCACAGCTTCTCCAAAGCCTGAAGCCTACTTGGTATTCACCTAATTCTTCCTCTAGTTGCTCTTTGATCCTCTTGTATAGGATTCTGGAGAAAATCTTGTACGTGCAGTCTAAGAGAGAGATACCTCTGTAATTATCTGGGTTGCTTTTATTCCTTTTTTGTAGAGTGGTTGGATTATGGCTATGGTCCAGTGTTCGGGAAACTTTTATGCTATCCAGATTTTTGTTAGGGCTATGTGTAAGGATGTTCGAACTGTATCATTGGCGTATTTCCACATTTATGCAAAAACTTGGTCTTCTCCGCGTGTAATAGAGAATTCACAACTAAATGTAATAAGAGATCGACGCACCTGTATAAGAGGAGGTGGGGAGTATTGTGTTGTCAGTAGACAGGGAGTAACAGCAGAGTAAATCGGTCACCATAGCTCAGTGACCCCTAACGTGGACTAGCCGTGGATGCCACCAGAGTACGAAGTCCTCCAGGTGTATTCCAATCATTCTAAAGGTGCCCTAGTCGACTGTTGGAGATGTGACTGAGAAATGGAAATACGAAGGGACAACAACAGCTAAGCCGAGATCAGACAGACCTCATGTTCCGACGGACCGTAGAGCATTGTCTAGAGTGGTTGTAAAAAGTCGCTCGAAACCAGCGGAAGGAGTCATTTGTCACTTACAGAGTGATACCAGCAGTCCAGCTAGTATAGTGACAGTAGCAGAGTTAATAAGAACGGCGTACGATGGTGGAGCAGCTCCTCAAAAGCCACGCATTTCTGTGGTCGACGATAAGCGACGATTGAGGTGTTGCAGAGAGCGACACTGCTGGATAGTTACTGAGTGGAATTTTAGTGATGAATCGCGCTAAACCCTCTGGCAACCAGTTGGAAGGATTTGGGTTTGACGAATACGTCGAGAACATTACCTGCCGTCACGTGAAGTGCCGACAGCGAAGTGCGGAGGAGGTGGTGTTACTGTATTGGCGGTGTTTCTAGTGTTTAGGGTATGATCTTGTTGTGCTTAAGAAAACACTGCATTTGGAAGGATGTAAACACATTTTTAGAGGAACAGTTCGGAGGCGAAGATTATTGTATCAGGCCCACAGCAGCTTCTTTGAGGCAATGATTTGTCCAGAATAACATTCTTGAAATGGTCTGGTGCCCGGAGACCATATATGAACCCAATAGAACACCTTTGGGATGAATCAGAATGCCGACTTGGCCCAAACCCCAGTGTGCAACATCACTACCCTTTTTTATTTCGTCTCTTGAGGAAGAATGTGTTGCCATTTCTCCACAGACTTTCATACAGCATACTGAATGTATCACTAACAAAGCTCACTATTAGGTGTCAAATTACTTTTCATAAGGTAGAGTATTTTAATCCATATTTAAATGCGGCACATGAGAGTGCATTATAAATTTAGAACATAAATCCATTATCTGAATAGCTTTATTTTACTTTTTTAATAAACCTGATGATGAACTCGGTTTGTCAGCCGAGTCAAGGTGGCAACGTGTCAACGAGTCTCCTTCTTGTCATCTTCCACCAATAGCTCCCCTCCGGAAGGGATTACGAATCCGTGGTAGAGGGGAGTCGCGGAAGGTGGTTGCGGGGGCTGCCTTCGTGCTAGCCAGTCCGGACATCGCGTCCTGGTGGGGCTCGTCCATTCCATCCGCTGCCTTCGACGGTTTCGCATCGGAGCGTTCTTGCTGTACTTTGCTATCGCTGCATACCATGTGGTGCTGCGTTGGAAACCGCTATTTCGGTTGACAAGATTACATGGACTCGTATCTCCACAGCCTCTTTAAGCATTGAATCCCAGAACACGTTTGTCCTGCGGAGCATCTTTGTTTGTTGGTTTTCGTTGAGATTGTGTTCCGCCTCTACATATTTCTCCGTTTGGCCTAGATGGAGGCTCCCTACGTGTTCTGAGCAGCGCTGAGATATACATCGTGCATCTGGTCACACTCTCAGCTCTTGCTGTAGACTCCAGATGTCTGTATCCCTAGTTCACTAAGCCCAGCATATTCTTGATTTCGGCAGATGAGCGAAAGATGGTTTTAATATTGTTCTTTTCTAAAAGTCTGGCAATCTTTGCTGTGGGCGGTCCAGTATACTGAAGGAATGCCAGGCGCTTAGTGTCTTCTTGACGTACATCTTCTCCCTTCTTCTTGCTCTGTTGGAAAGCGCGTCTTATCTGCGTCTCAGAACAATGATTCTCGCGAAATGTTTTCCTCAGTTCCGCAGTTCGGATGGTAGACTCTGCTAGTGGCATATGCCCCGTGCTCTACACACCAAAGTGGTGAGCCAGAATTTGCGTTGTGTTGGGTGGTGGCAGCTATTGGAGTCAAGGTACACGTCGGTGTGTGTCTTCTTCATGTAAACAGAATGACCTATCTTGCCGTCAGTCTTCTTCTTTATCATGATGTCGAGGAAAAGCAGACATCCGTTTTCCTTCACCTCCATGGTGAATTTAATATTGTCATATATCTCACTGAGGTGGTTGAGATATTCTTGAGAGATTTTCTTCGCCTTGCGGCCAAGTTACGAACGTATCACCCATGTAGTGGTAGAACGCCGTTTTGAGAGTCGTTTCTTCGAAGTGTTTCATGTATGGGTTGTCCGCCCCCGGTAGCTAAGTGGTCAGCGTGACGGACTGTCAGTCCTAATGGTCCGGGTTCGATTCCCGGCTGGGTCGGAGATTTTCTCCGCTCAGGGACTGGGTGTTGTGTTGTCCTAATCATCATCATTTCATCCCCATCGACGCGCAAGTCGCCGCAGTGGCGTCAACTCGAAAGACTTGCACCAGGCGAGCGGTCTACCCGACGGGAGGACCTCGTCGCACGCCATTTCATGTATGGGTTTGCGACACAAGGTGCCATGGGGGAATCGATGGTAACTCCATTTATCTGTTGGCTGAATTTACTACCACATTGGAAGTATGCGGTAGTGAGTGCGTGGCGGAACAGTTCCACTGTGTTTTGGTGGAAGTGACCCCTTTGTAATTTCGAGGAGTCCTAAAGAGATACCCGTGTGAAGAGGGTCGTGACATCAAAGCTGACCAGGATGTCATCTTTGTCCAGACGTGTCCGCCAAGGTATATGGGCAACCTCCGTCGGGTTTTTGACATGGTCAGGACAACGACTTGCGAGAGGTTTCAATAGCTGCGCCAGGTGTTACGGTATTCCACAACTTGGTGAACTTATTGTGTCTGTTACTGGACATAGTGGAAGTCCCTTCTTGTGTTTCTTTGGCGTGATGGTATCGATGCTCTGGGGTACAGCCTTCTTAACATATCCTTGTCCGTTCCTGAGCCGTTTAGCAGTGAGTTGGTCTTCCTCGTCACAGCTAATGTAGAATCCTTTTCCACTTGTTTCTAAGCTGGATCTTGTAAAAGCATCTCAGTCTTGTGTCAGTAGTCAACTGATCGTAGTAATACTATCGCACTGCCTTCGTCTGCCGCTAGGACGACCGGAGCTTCGTCTTCTCGTAGGTCGCGTATCGCCCTGCTTTCAGCCGTGGAGGTATTGGTTTTCGGCGTTCTTGCTTTTTCCAAGAACCTGCAAGTCTCCCGTCTGACCTCTCCGGAAGCCCCCTGATGATTTGCTAGACACTACTGATGATCTACAGTGTAGGTAGTGTGGTCGGAACCGTTGCAAACTTTAATCTTTTTGACAGCATGAATGTTGTTACCTCGTCCAGTTCTTTTCCAGTGAAATTGATAATGGTCCTCGAACCGTTTGTGTCGATGTACTGCACTTGAGCCCCCGGCGGTCGGCGAACTTCTCTTCTTGTTTCACGGTGGCTTAACGTTAGCAGAGTTCACTGGTTGCGAATGTGCTACCGTCTATCCACCCCCACGAGCAAGGCGAGAGTTTGGATGCCAGCTCCAAGTGGCAGATACGACCAGCTTTGTCAAGTTCAAGCTTCGTGATGCGTATGTGCTCACGTAACAAGGCCGAGCTAGCACGCTAAAAAACGCGTTTTGTCCTCGTCGTGTTGATGGGATGTCTCAGGTGAGTGAACTGCGACAGCACCTTCTTGTCCCGACACCTTTGTGGGAAGGCTAGTCTGATGAGCAGGATTGCCTTCCTCTGAAGAATTTATGCAGAATCATGAAGCTGCGCTGTATCTCCTCCCCTAGCCTGAAGATGACAAGTAGGATACTTGTTGCAACGTTGCCGCAGAACGACGCCTTGGCCCGGCTGATAACCTGATAAGACTCCATCATCGAGATTCGCCAAGAAAATCTAAATTCGCAATTGAAGCCGGCCGGGGTGGCCGAGCCGTTCTAGGCGCTACAGTCTGGAACCGCGCGACCGCTACGGTCTCAGGTTCGAATCCTGCCTCGGGCATGGATGTGTGTGACGTCCTTAGGTTAGTTGGGTTTTTGTAGTTCTAAGTTCTAGGGGACTGATGACCTCAGCACATAAGTCCCATAGTCATTTGAACCATTTCGAAATTGAAAACCTCTTTCGCTATAGTTCTTGGCCATAGGGGTGTGAGTTGGTAAAGGTAAACTTGCACTGGTGGTGCAGCTGAGCGGTGCTCTCTGTGTACTATTCGTAAGCGTGACACAGTGGTTTCTCTACACTATTCTGTTTCCGAAAAACTTCGGAGGATCATTGCATGCTTAGACCGGCGTTTCACGGCAAAAATGGGTTGCCGGCACGGAAAGTTGCCCTCTAAGTTGCTTTACAGCACTACGACGTTAATCCAACATTCAGCCGCTTGTAATGCTTTTGGTTAATTGATCGCATGCTCAGATCTTCTGTGATGTTGTGTGATGTGCAATGAACTCATTTTGGCTTCACATACTACATCGGGACCACCCACTAGGTGTGTGATCGATCACATGAAATGGCGCTGAAATACGTTTGTCGTCTCTCCGTTGGTTGTCTCCCTGTTGGCTTATAAGGTAGCTTAGCATTTTCTGGCGTCTGATTGGTAGTTTTGAGGACAGAGACTACGGAACAGCTCGACATGAAGGTTTGGTGTCGCTCCGATGATGGCGGCGTGCAGTGAAAGATGTGGAAGAGACGAACAACAATACAAAACCCCAGCACTGTGGCAAGAGAACATCAGGAATATAAGCTGGATCAATGGTGTTAGGATCTCTTCACCTACAAATCCCTGATGACCGTCGTAGAATATCATGGAAGCTGCCAGGTACTAATGCATGTCTCAGGCATTTCGTGGGTAGGTAATTTTTTAGGCCGGTATCATGCGCGGATATCAGACCCCTCTCATTTCCCTAAGGGCTATGCAATGTCTTCCAATCTAATGTCCGGGCCTAAGGTCAACATTGCTGTGATTGTTCGTCCTTCAAAACGAGAACCCGCGACAACGCGGCGGCCACTTCATCCGCATGTTTTACGGCAGGAATGAATCAACGGAATTGATTGGGATACTGTGCCTGCAAGACAGGAGACCAGCTGAGAACACTTGGGACCAATTGAGCCCTGAACAACGTAGTCGCAAGAACACTCCTCAAGAAGTTCGCCGTCAAAAAATAGAACAGGCTGCTTGAGCATCAACACCTCGACCGCCTTTTGGACAGCACACCAAGGAGAGTTACGATTTCACGGCGTTGAGCTATACAGTATCACGTGTTACCCAGCAGCAGATTATGATTTTACAGATGTGCATTTTAGGACAAACTGTTTTCATGTTAGTCACTGTTTTGTTTATACCACACAGTGATGGGGAACGCCTTTAGGTTGTAAAGTGCGAAGTGAGCAGACGACGAGTGGCGGTGGTGAGAAGGTGTCCGAAAATGCGCGAACAATTTATTAGAAGCAAGAGGGTTGTGAGAGTTTAAATCTTTTACTAATTGCGCTGAAGGAGTGACCTGCAGTGGGAGAAGGTGCTCAGTTTTCAAATGCCGCAGGCTGTCCGACGATGTCCGTCCCACATCTGGCACAGAAAAAACAGCCTCCTCCATACACCGTGGAGGAAAGGGGGCTCTGGGCGTAACGGAACCTCACTCCTGCTCTGCACTCGAACGATGCAAGCGATCGGATTCCGTAAGAAAATTTTTATCTCGTACAAGAGTGAAGGAACGTCAGCAGCGCCGCACACATAGTTACGAACCATCCAAGGAGGCAGACGTTTGCATTTACTTACTACAGTATAGTATGTGGTTGGTAAGATTTACACTACTGGTCATTAAAACTGCTACACCAAAAAGAAATTCAGATGATAAACGGGTACTCATTGGACAAATATATTATGCTAGAACTGACATGCGTTTACATTTTCACGCAATTTGGGTGCATATATCCTGAGAAATCAGTACCCAGAACAACTACCTCTGGCCGTAATAACGGCCATGATACACCTGGGCATTGAGTCAAACACAGCTTGTATGGCGTGTACAGGTACAGCTGCCCATGCAGTTTCAACACGATACCACAGATGATCAAGAGTAGTGACTGGCGTATTGTGACGAGCCAGTTGCTCGGCCACCATTGACCAGACGTTTTCAATTGGTGGGATATCTGGAGAATGTGCTGGCCAGGGCAGCAGTCGAACATTTTCTGTATACAGAAAGTCCCGTACAGCACCTGCATTTGCGGTAGTGCACTATCCTGCTGAAATGTAGAGTTTCGCAGGGATCGAATAAAGGGTATAGCCACGGGACGTAACTCATCTGAAATGTAACGTCCACTGTTCAAAGTGCCACCAGTGCGAACAAGAGGTGACCGAGACGTGTAACCAATGGCACCCCATACCATCACGCTGCGTGATACGCCAGTATGGCGATGACGAATACACGCTTCCAAAGTGCGTTCACCGCGATGTCGTCAAACATGGATGCGACCATCATGATGCTGTAAACAGAACTTGGATTCATCCGAAAAAATGACGTTTTGCCATTCTTGCATCCAGGTTCGCCATTGAGTACAGCATCGGAGGCGCTCCTGTCTGTGATGCAGCGTCAAGGGTAACCGCAGCCATGATCTCCAAGCTGATAGTCCATGCTGCAGCAAACGTCGTCGAACTGTTCGTGCAGATGGTTGTTGTCTTGCAAACGTCCCCACCTGTTGACTAAGGGATCGAGACGTGGCTGCACGATCCGTTACAGCCATGCGGATAAGATTCCTGTCATCTCGACTGCTAGTGATACGTGGCCGTTGGGATCCAGCACGGCGTTCGGTATTACCCCCCTGAACCCACCGATTCCATGTTCTGCTAACAGTCATTGGATCTCGATCAACGCGAGCAGCAATGTCGCGATACGATAAACCGCAATGGTGATAGGCTACAATCCGACCTTTATCAAAGTCGGAAACGTGATGGTACGCATTTCTCCTCCTTACACGAGGCATCACAACAACGTTTCACCAGGCAACGCCGGTCAACTGCTGTTTGTGTATGAGAAATCGGTTGGAAACGTTCCTCATGTCAGCACGTTGTAGGTGTCGCCACCGGCGTCAACCTTGTGTGAATGCTCTGAAAAGCTAATCATTTGCATATCACAGCATCTTCTTCCTGTCGGGTAACGTTCGCGTCTGTAGCACGTCATCTTCATGGTGCAGCAATTTTAATGGCCAGTAGTTCAAAATGGTTCAAATGGCTCTGAGCACTATGCGACTTAACTTCTTAGGTCATCAGTCGCCTAGAACTTAAAACTAATTGAACCTAACTAACCTAAGGACATCACACACATCCATGCCCGAGGCAGGATTCGAACCTGCGACCGTAGAGGTCGCTCGGTTCCAGACTGCAGCCTCTAGAACCGCACGGCCACTGCGGCCGGCTATGGCCAGTAGTGTGGATCAGGATGACTGCACGGTATAATAGATAATGCGTGATGTGATTGACAGTTAGCTCACTGTCTAGACCAATAGCAACCATATTGACTTAATTAAAACATCATTTACTTAGGCTAGTTGAAAAAATAAAAGTAAATCCTCACAGAGTCGTGCCTTACAGTGTATCATTCCTTCCATGAATCTTATCACCTAGTCCAAACTGATATATCTTACTATTCCAGAGAGACTCTGGTGGTGATCCTTTGAGTGTCTACGGCCTACTTCAGGCTAACCCACCCGGAGATCATTGGATAGGCTACGATCAGGTGCTGGTAAATACAGGGATAACTTTGTAAAACGGGGATATTCCAGAAGAACGTCGTAATATGGTTGCGGAGGAGATCAGACAATGGATCACACATGCCACTGTCCATATCGGCCTGAACCACGCAGTGACGGAGACTGAAGGCGGCGCAGTGGCTGTTGCTCAATTATGGGCGAAGATCATTCAGTATCCTTCTCTCGTTCAGCTATGTGATCTACGTAAATTGCATTTTTTAAATATATATAAATTGTTTTTGCAGTGTCCCATAATACGGCTCAGATATGATATCTAAAGCTTTGTACGACACCTGACTCTAGTAAATAAATAAATAAATCAATTTGAGCCGTGAGCGCCTCGTGTTCATTCCGTTTATTGTTTGTCTTCTTCTCTTACCGTACTGCCGCCTCGTTTTCTTATTCCATTTACTGGCGTCACTAACTTCCTGCCTTACCTGCCCGTGAGTTTCAGCAGCAGCACGTATCGGTAAGTGCTCTGTCGTACTATCTCTGGAGCGACTGATAGTATTTCCGGATCATGGTGTGTCTGGAAGTCGGGAACGCAGCGCCAGTGAGGTGCGGACAGCCAGTGCTCGCCGACCGCTGGCAACACACATAATCTGTCCGACGGAAGGAGATTGGAGCGAGACGACCGTTGGTTGGTCGTTCGGTTGGTCGTCTCATCGGGCGACGTGTATTTGGTCTTTTGACCGTTTCTCGGCCTCGTCAGTTGGTCATCTTGGCGGACGTGGGTCGGTTCCTTCCCTGTGCAGAGATGTCAGGTGGCCAACCTCTGCACGGTTGGGTCCGAGCCAGTGTGCCCGGGTCGCCGTGTCTCCGAGTTCCGAAGGGACATCGAGTTGAGTCGGGTTGGAGCTGCAGTCAGCTACCAACGGACAAGACTCGCCCGACAGTTGACGACACACGTAACTTGAGTGGGAACGACCTTGGTTTGTCGTTCGGTCGGCCATCTCATCGGACGACGTGTATCTGGTCGCCGACCGCTTGTGGAAACTCTCTGTGTGTCGAATTGATTCGTCCTTGTTGTTCCACAGTGATTGCTTTTACGATTGTTCGAGTTCTTGTGCAAGTGTGTTTACGTTGAGCTGTGTGTAGCTTCAGTGATTTCCACTGAGCATATGAATGCTGTCTGCGTACTGGAGTAGGCAGTTGGTCGGTTGCGACAGAGGGAATTGATTAGTTGTTGGTTGGTTCTTCAGCCGTCCCTAGATCGTGTTGCCACCTAAACTCTTGTTAGAGTTTCCTCCCCAGGCCGACCTTGGAACACTTCTGATCACCACTGTTTGTTGTTTGTGATTGCCATTTTATTTGGTCGCAGGTACTGTGCCAGGCCTTCAGCCGTGTATTAATATTGTCTGTTTTATGTTTAGCATATGCAGCCGTGTATTAATATTGTCTGTTTTATGTTTAGCATATGGCCTTCAGCCGAACTTCATAACAACTTTAAGTAAGGCCTTCATCCGTGTTTCATTTAAAATACTTATTGTTCTGTATTTAGGCCTTCAGCCTTGTTTGTTCCAGAATCTGTGGCTTCAATTTGTAAATCCTTGTCTGTAAGGTTTCTCTTTAATTATATTGAATTCCTGAAACGTGTTCTGTAAATGTTTATCTTAAGGTTGTATCTAATTATTCTTGAGTAATTGTTTGGGCCTTCATCCGACAAGATACTTCAAGTTTTCTTAAGATGTTTTTCTGTTGTACTGTGTAAAAGCTTACCCTTAAAGCCTCTCTTTTATTATGCAAAGAAAATTTTTTCTATTGGGCTTTCAGCCGAAGAATTAACTTGAATTTTCCTTAATATGGCCTTTAGCCGGAATTTGTAAATACTTGGCTTTTAAAGAATTTCCTTAGCTGATCTGATATATTATTTCGGCCTTTAGCCGAGAAGATATTGTAATTTTGCATAAGTAAGGCCTTCAGCCGTTACTCTAAATCCTGTTGTTTTAAAAGCAGTCATTCAAACTTTCTGGAGAAGTTACTTGAGCCCTCAGCCGTGAATTGATCTTTGTGTTTTTTTTTTTTTTTTAGTGAGAACTGTGCATTGGTTTGAGCAATAAAGTTGTGTGTGTTTTTGTATAACTAACAGTAATTTACGTTGGCCCCTTTCCACAACCTGATCCTCTCTGTCCAGCGAAACCGGATTTCACAATCAATAAATGCAATAACTGGAATGTGAAAACTTAAATTACAACAAAAGGATGAATAAAGGAAAAGACGACAAAGAAACGGAGGAAAGGATTAAAACGTGTCCAAGACTGGTTGGGAACCCAGTGAGACGTTTATGATGTATTAGCTTTCGATTCCGAGAGGAATAAAAGCATAAAGTTTTTTTTACTGCTATATGATGCATTTTGTTTGAATCTTCAGGTGTTGTTATAGTCACAGCATTCTCTTCCGTCGATTTTCTTCATTTTTGCACATGTATTGTTAATATTCTTAAATTACTACATTTTAAATATCATATTACGAATTCTTTTAAAGATATTCGAAGATACATCTGGAAGTACATTCACTAAGAATCATCACTCTTAACAGCATAATCAGTCGTTTGACATTCGCTGCTAGATGAAAGTCTTCTCCAGACATCTCCACTCTTTAAGACTTTCAGCTTTTGCCCATCCACCTCGATACTGCAGACTTGCTAATACCACCATCCCAGTTTCCAGCAGGTTGTCATAATCAACTCCAGTCAGCTGCCTGGAACGTTTGTTTGTTTGTTTCCCTGTGCCTCGTTTCAGTTCTCAAGAGGCATCTGCCATATCTTGAAACCTGTATTACGCACTGCTTGTAAATTTCCCTTCTCAGACGCATCGGTAATTAGTTTTTGAAAAGTCTATGTGGTTGATCAACAGCGCTCCACCCGATTTTAACTACTTTGTTTATTCCCTTCTCTCTTTGTCCAATGTCCAGTTGCTTTTCTCAGGTATCCTTAATACAAATATTCATCAACTACATATTTCATGGTCAATTTGAAAATTTTTTTTGACGCGTTAGCTATAATTTGTTTTAGTCTTATTATAGCTGATTTCATGTCTGCTCTTAAATGTAGCCTTTAATTTCTCAAATTCGTTCTTATATTTTATCTGTAATGAGATAAAGTAACACAATGTCAACGGCAAAATGGAGATGGTTCAGAAACGTCACATGAACTGTTATTCCCTCCTCTTACTCCCAGTTTAGTGATCTGAAAACTTTCTCCGTTCCTGCTGAGAATGGTTTTGGTGACGTGGAATGTCAGTTCTAATTTTCCCACTGTCCTGACGAAGTCTAATGGAAGCTGCAGCAGTAATTATTCACCGATAAATGTTTATGCTTCTTTATTTGTACAACACGTAGTTTGTGAAGTTCAAAAATGGCTCTGAGCACTATAGGACTTAACAGCTGTGGTCATCAGTCCCCTAGAACTTAGAACTACTTAAACCTAACTAACCTAAGGACATCACACACATCCATTCCCGAGGCAGGATTCGAACCTGCGACCGTAGCAGTCGCGCGGTCCCGGACTGCGCGCCTAGAACCGCGAGACCACCGCGGCCGGCGTTTGTGAAGTGCATAGATTATGTTTCAGTTAAGATCTAACTCTCGTTGATAAATTCAAAAACTGTAAAACTCAAAAACATTTTCCGTCACTGTCGATTGCAGAGATCAAGATCAAAGTGATTTAATTTTTTAAAATACTTTTATCTGCCTTTGTTTGGCCTCTAGTTTACCTATCTTCTAGCCATAGCCAATGTAAGAGCCTCTATTATCGCAACAGCTAAGTTTTGATACAAGCAATACAGGGTGGATAAAACGTTTATCTAATGCTGTATTGAATGCAGTTAAAATATAGTATTGTCATACTTGGGTCTGAGATCGTATTTTCAGGATTTTTTAGTTGACTGATTTAGCTATTATTCCTGTGTTCCAAAATATAACTGTAAAATTGCTAGCATGACTACTACTCTCCGTTTCTTCACTAAGAAAGTCTCAGATGATTTTATGACTTATAACCAAACTTTATGTTTTTACCAGAGATCAACAACTTCCGATAATTTCTATGCTTAAAATATTTTAATGGTCATCTAGGTGATTTATGACGACAGGTGCGGTTTCAAAATGGCTCAGACGGAGTTCATTCACGTGCTTCTTGAAATGAGTAGAAGTTTCTGCCTGTGTGCCTAATACAGCACGCAGGACAATTCCTGTGACATACTATATGTGCTTTGGTAATATTTTATGTTGTGAACTTCTGAGTGTCGAATGAGTCTTTGTGTACAAATCGAAAATTTGAAATCGGTTTACAAAATAAGTCTGCCATTTTTGGAATAAAGTTCCCAGCTATGTTCTACAGATGTCGACGTATTATTATGGAATTTTCCTTATTTATTGTTCCGGTACGAGTTTGTTCCTGTTGAAGTCATCGTCTTTTAGCTGTTGCTTTTACTGATAGTAAATCTTGCAGTCACAATGGGATAAAATAATTTGCTTCGTTTCAGGGGATAAACTTGCAGTTTATAGTCCGATTAAAATTACTTGAAAGGTGACATCTGTCAGCTACCGCTAAAGTATTGGCGCATGGGATGCCAGCTACCGCCCGGTAATATGTGACACACAAACACGACGGGTCACTTCTCAAATGCTGTTGATGTGTAACGCAGAGCAATGTCGTAAATGGTCGCCACGAGGAATGTCGGAAATGCGAGATGCGGAGTGACCAGTGGCTGATCCGCGGCAGACGACGCTTTTTGTAGCCCAGAATTTAAACTCAATGTCCTGAGCTAATCACATTCTCGTGATGTACAATGTATCCGAGCAAACGGCGGTCAACAATCTGGGGCAGAACTAAAATCACGCTCGCTTTGTTCACTGCCATTAATGCTGACCTCTACGAACAGACACACGACATAAACAATTCTGTTTCAGCTCTAAGAGCAAACTGTAGCTTCTGTATCTTTGGCCACCTGAAACTATCCTCACATTGGCTACTCAAACCACCCCGTTATCAACTGATGCTGGCCTCGTTTCAGATTATGGGCGACAGTGGCAGATTCCAAACAAATAAAACAATGAAAGGAAGAGAAAAAGAGCAAATTAGAAAGGCAATATGATGTTGAAAATGACGCGTCAAAGAAGTAGAAATTAAAAATTACTTTAAAACTAATTAAATGAATACAAATAATAATCAAATTTCTTAGGTACATTATATTGAGAAATTAAAAAAAAATACTTTATTTCGCGAGACTCGAGCCTACAAACCTCTACACAAGAATATTTGTATGCTAACCATTACGCTCTGCCACAACACAGGATTCAGTGACTCTGTGACTCCGATAAACCAGTCGCAACGACGACTTGCAGCCTTCAAAAATTCGCCTTCAAACAATGTCGTGCGATGATTATCGAACATAAGGGGACCTCTTTGATTATGATAACTGTGTATGTGGCGCTGAATCGTGTCTTGTGCGGAAGTATCCAGCAGTTGGGTTAGTGCTGCGTATGACAAGTGTGTATTTCATTAGCACCGGTGTGTGTGTGTGTGTGTGTGTGTGTGTGTGTGTGTGTGTGTGTGTGTTTGTGTGTGAAGAAATACGAAATAAAAGTGCCAGACCCATTACCTGGAATCGAAACTCGTCAAGAAAAAATGCCAGACAAGAAATTTTTGTGGCAGTCTGGCAACGGCGGATGGTTCACGAGTGACGTTGAGTGCTCTGATTAGAGGAAACCAGTTCCAACACGTGAAGTGTGAACTATCAAGAAATTTTAATCAAACTACAGTTTTCATCACGGAGAAATTATAATTTAATTTCGCAGGATTTATATAGCAAATTAGTATCTTCTAAACCGAAACTGATCGAATGGTTTTGAAATCGAGTTCGCACTCTCCAAGACCATTAATATCTGTTACAAAATTCAGGTTAAAGTTTCCCGTCGTTTCCAAAGCTCATTTGTGGCTAGTGCCTGGATCATATATTAAGAAGGTTGTGCTTACTTGTGAACCTCAGTCATGTGCAGCTGAGCTAACCTGCTTTCTCTGCTTGATGTGGACAAGATATTACGTTCAGACCGCCTTACTGCCTTCGTTAGAGAAAATAACTTGATGTAATCGCTTTTCGTATGAGACGGATGCTCAAGCTCTTCCGTCCAATCTCTAATGCACGATAATACGCTGGTGTTCGACTCGGAGGCAGCCAGTTCGAAACTTGATGATGGAAGGAATTTCCATCTCCAGTATTGGCTGGTGAGAAGGAGAGATGTGGAGGAATAATGTTTGTGACCACCAGAGTTTGCGCTAACGTTTCAGTTTTAAATCCAAATCTCTACCTTGTCTCCTATGTAGTGAGACCATGTCACAATGTTAAAGGTGATCCGTCCGTCGGGTGGTGACGTTAAGCCTTAGAGAACTTCAAGCGTTACCTAGTACGTCCGTATCCACTTCTTTCTACTTTGTTCTTCCTGACTAATCTCTTGAACTTCAGCCTAATCTGCATCACCACTACATTGTGATCTGAGTCTATATATGCTCCTGGGTACACCTTACAATTCAGTGTCCGATTTAGGAATCTTTATCTGACCATAATGTAATCTCACTGGAATCTCCCTGTATCACCCGACCTTTGCAAAGTGTACCTCCTTCTCTTGCGATTCTTGAGCAGAGTATTTGCTATTACTAGCTGAAATTTATTACAGAATTCAATTAGTCTTTCTCCTCTCTCATTCCTTGTCCCAAGCCTATATTCTCCAGTAACCTTTTCTAACCTTTTCTCCTACTCCTTCCTCTACAACTGTATTCAAGTCCCAATTCACAATTAGATTTTCATCTCCCTTTGTGTGCAGTGTTACTCTTTCAATCCTCATATACTTTCTCTATCTCCTCATCTACAGCTTGTGACGTTCGCATGTATACCTGAAATATCGTTATCGGTGTTGGTTTGCTGCAGACTCTGATAAGAGCAGCCCTATCACTGAACCGTTCGCAGTAACATAGTTTTTGCCCTATCTTCATTTTTATAACGAATCCTACTGCTGCTGTTGATGTTACCGTATACTCATCTGACCAGAAATCCTTGTCTTCTTTCCATTTCACTTCACTGGCCCCTAGTATATCTAGGTTGAGCCTTTACATATCCCTTTTCAGATTTTCCGGCTTCCCTTCCACGTTCAAGCTTTTGACATTCCACTCCCCGACTCCTAGAACGTTACCATTTCGTTGTATATTCAGTCTTTTTCTCATGGTTCCCTACCCCTTGGCAATCACCTTCCGGTGATCCGAATGGGGGACTATTCCGGGATCTTTTTCCAATGGAGAGATGATCATGACCCTTTTTAAAATACAGGCCACATGTCCTGTGGATAGACATTATGTTTCTTTAATGAAGTGGTTTCCATTGCCTTCTGTATCCTCAAGCCGTTGAGCACAGCTGATTCTTCCACCTCTGGGGAGGTTTTCCACCCAAAGGACAAGAGAATGCCCTGAACCTCTGTCCACTCCTCCGCCATCTTTTAGCAAGGCCGTTGGAAGAATGAGGGTGACTTCTTATACCGAATGCATTCGGTCGCCAGTGCTGATTATTAATCAAAATTCAAGCGGTGGCAATTTCGAATCCGGGACCGAGAACGTTTCGATTAATAATCAAAGACGCTACCCCAGATCACGGTATGAGATCGCCTCTCTGTATACTTATCTTTTACAGTCACCTACACTCAACAGATGCACTTGAGACGCAACTCTCACAGTAAAAGGGGGCCTTGGTGTGAGGAGGAAGAAAACCATTCCCAATTGGATTGCTGAATCTCGGGGTCTCCTCAGCCTACAATGCCATACCTTCCCACTCTTTCGTTTTATTTTTTGAGTATCGATGTGTAGCCAGTAAACAGTGTCGCTAATCGAGCATCTCTTAATTTTGAAGCCCATGGCACGACAAGAGACCAGGCCTAAAGGAATACCAACATTGCAGCAGGAAGTTGCCTGTCTTTATTTGCTGCGCAGTTGTCCTCAATAACAAGTCCCGGAAAGAAAATCTGTAAAGCTATAGGGAACGGCTGCTGCCAAACAAGTCAGGAAACGTCCGACATTACAATCGGCGACTGACTACCTAATCTGAGCTGGTAAATGAAGTAGCACCTGGCATAGTTGAGCGTTCGCTTTAGCGGAAACCTATTCTTAAGCCACGCCTTGGAGGTAGGCCAATCAACGGCTAACACGTAGCATATAAGCAGTACTTGTACCCTCGCAAATCTTGCGTAACGCGTGAAATTAACAGCAAAAGGTTTCCCAGACTTTATTACTCTCACAACGCTCATCACAGGAAATTAATGGCGTTGTATCGGAGCTTCATGTCGATGGGTAACCAGATAACCTTCAATTTTACATCCTCGCGAAACTTGTTTTCAAGTGGCGATATGTTTCTGTCTACACACCTCTTTCGTTATGAAATCTTATCAGTAAGTGCATAATGTCAAATGGCCAGAGATTACTCTCTGCTTCTTGTAATAGTATTCCATGAGTTGTTGCAGTCGTAGAAAAACATATTTTGTCAAACGGAGGACAGAAATACAAAATTTAAAGCTTACGATTGTGACTCCAAACGGAAGTAAAACTAAAAGAGTAATTACAAGCTCATCATCAACTTAATATCATGCTGGAATTTTAGATGATTTTCTAACGTTTTGTCACCTGCAGTAGCTAGTCTTACGAACCAATTATTACCCCTTGCTGCTAAGTTTCAGAAATTTTATAACGATCTTTTCTTGCGTGTACCTTTTTTGTATCTCGCTGCTAATTAAAAACGTTAGACGTGGCGGGCAAATCCTCACTTACCTTAAGGCCCTCTTATTTCCCATAGGTGCTGTTGTTGCGCGTATTACATTACGTTGCTATACTGAATAAACTGGAATGCCATTTAGTGACTATAGCAGGGACCGACATGCCTCTGAATTTTATTGTATCAACCCTAGCATTCACCGTATATTCTAGGACGTCCGATGTGTTGATAGTATATTCACAAATTGTAAGTTTTTGAACGAAAGAGATTGCTTTCAAACATTTATAAGGCCCATACCGAAATGCAGTTAAAGGTTGTTGGAGTCTTATCAGGTCGAAGAAACAGGTGATATCCATCTACACCTTTGTGATTACTCTGCAGTTCACAGTAATGAGCCTGGCAGAGGGTTCAATGTACCACCTTCAAGCTGTCTCTCTACCGCTCCACTCTGGAACGGCGAGCGGGAAAAACGAGCACTTAAATTTTACTGTGCGAGTCCTGATTTCTTTTATTTTATCGTGATAATCATTTCTCCCTATGTAGGTGGGTGCCAACAGAATGTTTTTGCAATTGGAGGAGAAAATTCATGAGAAGATCCCGCCGCAACGAAAAACGCCTTTGTTTTAATGATTGCCACTCCAATTCATGTATCATGTCTGTGGCACTACCTCCCATATTTCGTGATAATATACAACAAGCTGCCGTTCTTTGTACTTTCTCGCTGTCATCCGTCAGTCCCATGTCATGCGGGTCCCATACTGCACAGCAACACTCCAGAATAGGGTGGACAAGTGTGGTGTAAGCAGTCTCTTTAGTAGATCTGCTGCACCTTCTAAGTGTTCTGGCAATGAATCACAGTCTTTGGTTTGCTCTAGCCACAACATTATCTATGTGATCGTTCCAATTTAGGTTATTTGTAATTGTAATCCCTAAGTATTAACTGAATTTACAGCCTTCAAATTTGTATGGCTGATCGCCTAATCGAAATCTAGCGGATTCCTTTTAGTACTCATGTGAATAACTTCACACTTTTCTTTATTCAGGGTAAATTGCCACTTTTCACACCATACAGATATCTAAATCGTTTTGCAATTCGTTTTGGTCAAATGATGACTTTACAAGACGGTAAATGACAGCATCATCTGCAAACAATCTAAGAAGGCTGCTTAGATTGTCTCCTATGTCGTTAATATACATCAGGAACAATAGAGGGCCTATAACGCTTCCTTGGGGAACGCCGGATATTGCTTCTGTTTCACTCCATGAATATCCGTCTGTTACTAAGAACTGTGACCTTTCTGACAGGAAATCGCGAATCTAGTCGGACAACTGAGGTGATATTCCATAGGCACGCAGTTTGGTTAGAAGACGCTTGTGAGGAACGGTGTCGAAAGCCTTCTGGAAATCTAAAAATATGGAATCAATTTGACATTCCCCGTCGATAGCACTCATTACTTTATGAGTGTAAAGAGCTAGTTGTGTTTCGCAAGAACGATATTTTCTGAATCCGTACTGACTATGTGTAAATAAATCGTTTTCTTCGAGGTACTTCATAATGTTCGAATACAGTATGTGTCCTAAAACCCTAGTGCAAATCGAACTTAGTGATATGGGCCTGTAATTCAGCGGATTACTCCTACTTCCTTTTTTGGGTATTGGTGTGACTTGAGAAATTTTCCAGTCTTTAGGTACGGATCTTTCTGTGAGCGAGCGTTTGTATATAATTGCTAAATATGAAGCTGAGAGGAACCTGACCGGTATACAATCTGGACCGGATGCCGTGGCTTTATTAAGTGATTTAAGTTGCTTTGTTACACCGAGGATATCTACTTCTATGTTTCTCATCTTGGCAGTTGTTCTTGATTGGGATTCAGGAATATTTCCTTCGTCTTCTTTGGTGAAAGAATTTCGGAAAACGGCGTTTAATAACTCTGCTTTAGTGGCACTGTCATCAGTGACTTCACCGTTGTTATCGCGCAGTGAAGGTATCGATTGAGTCTTGCCACTGGTGTGCTTTATGCACGACCAGAATCTCTTTGGGTTTTCTGCCAGATTTAGAGACAGAATTTCCTTGTGGAGTACGTATAAAAAAAAGAGATATTATAAATGACCATAACCTTGTCTGAAAGTTGAGATATTCTCATAGAGACTGACCACAGGTTTTCAGGATTTCTGCCGATTCCGCGATTCCAAACTTAAGCAGAGAAACTTCTTTGGAGTCTTAGTACCACGAGGGGACCTTGCGGTTTCCTGACACTTAAATTTATGTTAGATGTTTAAAATTTCTACGTTTCCCCAGAAGTGCTTTTATTGCCATTGCCAATCTGCATTTTATATTCTCCCTATTTTGACCAACAGCTATTTTTCTGAGTAAATAACAAAACTAGTCTACTACTTTCAATGTCTTATTTCCTAATCTAATTTCCTCAGCATCGCCAGATATAATTCGGCTATATTGCGTTAAAATGCTATTACTTTTGTTGATATTCGTCTTACAATCCCTTTCCAATTCCATTCCGTTCAACTAGTCTCCAAAGCCTAATGCCCTTTCTGAGAAAATTACAATGTCATCGGCAATGCTTAAAAATTTTATTTCTTCCCGTGAACTTTAATTCCTTTTTCAGATTTTCCTTTGGCTTTCTTTACTGCTTGCTCAATGTATAGACCGAATAACATCGGGAATAGGCTATAAACCTGTCCGACTCCCTTCTGAACTGTTGCTTGTCTTTCATGTCCCTCGATTCTTATAACTCCCGACTGGTATCTGTAAAAGTCGTAAATAACCTTCCCCTCCCCTTCCCCCCCTGCATTTTTACCCCTGATATCTTCAAAATTTTAATGAATGTAGTCCAGTCACCAATGCCAAAAGCTTCCTCTACATCTACCAATGTTTTAGAAGTAGGTTTTCCTTTCTTCAGTGTATCTTCCAGAACAAGTTGTGCTGTTAGCATTGCCTCGCATCTTTACATTTTTCACTCAAACTTATTTTCTCTGAGGTCGGCTGCTATCACTTTTACCATTTTCTTTAAGTAATTCACGATTATTTTGCAACCATGACATATTAATCTGAGGGCTCAGTCAACACCTGCCTAGCACATGATGTTGCCAAAGTAAATACCCTCGTGCAGATCGTTAAGAATAAATGACACTTATGAGGACAAGTTATGTTAAAGCTTAATGATTCAAAAATAATGTTATGCGTAATGAATAATAGTGTACAAAAAGATACAGGCCATGCATAGCCGTCGTATGTTCTCGCAGTGATAGAGGCACACCCAGCTGCAAACCCAATAGTATGTAAAAAACACTTAAAATACGTAGTTAGAAATGATTCCACGCTTCGGACAGGAAAGAAAAACTGTGGCGAGAGTACGAGGTGTAGCTATAAAATAATGGGACTGATGCTGTCACAGAGTAAGTAAGCATGCGCCGAAGATGAACGACTAATGCCTGTGAAGTCTGCCATCTATCGTGTCTGTAGACAAATCACTGTGGTCGTGGCCTTCGTTTGTGTAGGAGCAGTTATTTTGTTTTTCCGGGAAAGTGATATGTGTAATAACAGAGGAACGAATTGTGGTGAAGTTTCACATGAAACTTGGGAAAACTGGTACTGAAACCTATCTTTCACTAAAAGAGAAGTGTGTGGTATAGACGGCTTATTCCGTACGCTAGTTTTCGAGCGATTCAAGCGTTTCGACGATGGCCGACAAGACGCTGAAAATGACTCACGACCTTCAACATTAAAAACGAATGGAAATATCGAAAAAGTAGGCAAACTGATTTGATGTGAGAGTTAGTTGAGTATTAGATCGATTGCTGAAACTATAGGAAGTGACAAAGATTGCGTAAGGCAAATTTTACACAACGAATTTAACATGAGATACTATTCTATCTGTGGAGCCCAGGCGCATGCGTAAAGGTGATAAGTACATGTCTGTCCTCTGTCAGAATGCACGCCCGCGTCGCTGAAAACAGACGTCAGATGTCGCCAGACGTGTCATTACGAGCACTGTATTACCACAGGACACGCTATGGATTTTTCTGCCACGAAAATATTGGCCCCAGAGAAAACTTTTTGGGACTCAGTAATTAAAGAATCTGCTGAGACACGCCTAGCGCAAAATCTTATAAATCGTGATGGCGGTTTTCAACTGGACAAGGCTTGAAACCCAGTGATCTCTCTCTAATTTTCTCTGAGAGAAGACAGTTTATTCATTAGAAGGAATAAGTTTTCTGTCCGTTGAAGCAGCGAAAGAAAAAGCAGCAAGCGTGGCCAAGGAGCTCATGGACGAAGACTTCCAGCACTGTTTCGGTCAACGGAAAATTCGCTTGAAGCGTTGTAGGGATAGAGTAGGGGAGTATGTTGAGGGTGACTGTTGTGTACATAGTTCCGCGTAGACAGCGCGTACACAACTTTCCCACTAGAGTGAGCCCCGTTAAGCAGAACAGTGCAGGCGCAACGCTCGTCCGTCTCTGCACTACGAGATGGCGCTGCCTTAGAGACGGACCAAATTCTGCTTCCGCCGATCCGCGTATTAATATGTAACGCAGCCAATGAGATTGCTGCGAATGTAGAACCTTTTCTCCTCACGGATCACACTCGCGCAGTGATATCTGAACGCGCGAGGTATTATAACGAGTGTACAGACCTCCAATTAGTCAGTCTGCATTAGTCTGTACCAGTCTATAGTCAAGTTTCAGTCTGCGCCTAATAAGATTATCATATTCCTGTACATAGTCATGAAGAGAAATGTATAGACACTTTGTCAAGTATCAGATATATGTGAGAATAAGATTAACATACCAAGACCAAAGGAACTTCAGATTGTCAACTGGAAATAGCATCCAGAATCAAGTTACGTAAGGATTATGCTTGTTACTATTTTAATAAATGTGTGTGAAAATTAATCAAGTTCTGTTTAAAGTGGGTCACCGTCAATCTGCTACTCTAAGCGTGCAAGTGGCATTTCTATCGTCTGACCTAAAGGCAGAAGATAAACACGCCACGATTAGACCACGAGACATATAGCTGACGCTCGCCCACATCATTAGAACGACAAGTCAAATAATCTGATGGTGTGTGTCCCGAAGCTCTTACGGTACGCACACCACAGAGACAATAAAACTGGTTGGATGAACCCAATTTCTGTACATTCTAGCGTGCGATTCGACCATCGGAAAACGAGGAGAGCAGATTGTGAAAGTCTGTATGTGGAAGACCCGCCATGAGATGGACGATGTGGAGCCGGCACGGAAGCCGCCCGCGTGTGTAGAAAGCGAACAGGTGCTCCGGCAGCCGCCCGCTGGGAAATTGCGCCAGCGGTAATTGCGAACAGCGCTGCACACGGCCGGCTCGTAACGTACGTCTTCACTGCGGGGAAGAGCGAACCCGCATAATTACTCGTTACGTTTCCACACACAAGTACGAGCTCGAGACGGTTTTCTGAGGCGAAGGACGAGTAGCTGTGATTCGCTAAGCGCCAGGATGCTGCTGCACACTCTGAAATACGTTCGACTGACAAGTATCTCCTGAGTGTTACCGACTGATATTCACATGTTCTGTGATGTAAATAGGAACACTCAGAAAGAATGGTTGGCTCCGGTTCGATCTCGCGACATATACGGCAGTGTACGTGGTGGCTAGTCACGGAGGACTTTTTTTTTTTTTTTTTTTTTTTTTTAAAAACGAGAGGTGGAGCCCCTCCACGCCCACACCGGTATGATGGCCAACACAATACGTCTACTGCCATCTCTGCGTAAGGGTTAGTATTCACTAAAGTGAAGTGTCGCAGGATGTGGGTTCTGCGATGTTTGCGTACGTCTGGTTAGGGTTAACCATTAATACGCGCTCATCTGGAGATAGATTGGGTCGAAATCGAACGAAGGGTAGCGGTTTGAAGGGCAGAGGAAAAAAAGTGTCAAGGCAAGAGCCAAGGGAAAAAAAAACTCTGCGATAGTTAGGTCGGATGGTAAGAGCAGTAGCGGTTGTCTTGCTGCCTGCGATAGGTCGTGCATCGATAGGCTTTGTTAGTAGTGGGTATCATGCATGTCGATACCTTGACGTTGTGCGGTTGTGCTGCTCGGCGGCTGGCGCTGGGTGCTGGTACAGAGTCCCCGTTCAGCGTCAGCAACCTGCAACAGTTAGGTCTATTATCGATCTTGTGTCCGATAGGTCAAATACCGGAAGCACAGTGTGAGGGAATGTTGGCGGATTGTTTGTGCGTCTGTGGGCGAGCTCGTCGGTGTCCCTGCTGTGGCCTGTTGATAGCAGCTGGTAGTTACCAGTCAGTGTTGCTGATATGCAGGGGCTTGCCGACGTTTGTCGCTTGTTTGCGTATTTTAGTTTAGCATAGGTCGCTATGCCCTAGCTAGCAGTGTCTTTGGTCGCTTGTGCTTCTACCTGTGGTTGTGATCAGAGGACCAGTGTTAGCTGTAACTATCTTATGGGAGTGAAACTTGGTATATATGGTGATACGTTAGCGCGGAACCGATTTACGCTGGACAAATTTAGTCCTAATTTTGGTCACCAGGTGTAAATCTGGCGCTGTACAGCATCTAGTCGACGTCTCCAGTGCTGTGTAAGCGGCAGTTAATAATAAAATCAACATTATGCCTTTTTCACTTGTTTTACGTTTTCTGCCACTGTCCGGTTTCTAACCCATTACATTTGGAAACATTTCTATCTTCTTGCACTCACAGCGCCAGATTTTCACCTGGTGGCCAAAATTGGAACTAATTTTTTCCAGTTTAAATTGGTTCCACATCGGAATATTTACCAAATTTTGCTGCCATATGATAATTAGAGCCCACACTGGACATTTGTGGGTAGCTGTACTTTGATTATACACACCTGCTACCGGAAAAACTGAAAGGGGTTAGAGATGGCTTAAACGAATGCTGACAGCAGCCTCGGCATTTCCAAATATCCCAAAGGGCGTAGTATATTTAAATTAATAGTCAATATTTCGACGTGAATGGTAGCGATCTTCTTAAAATGTATATTTTCCATACTGTGACTTCTCTGTCACAAACTTGCCCTTATGCATGTATCGCATTTACCACTTGGACCGTGTGCAGAGGCTGTTAAAATTTTTAAGGATGCATTTTCTACACCTACAACTAAGTGCTACAAGTCACCTTACAGTGTGTAGCGGAGGGTACTTTGGGTAACACCTCAATTCTCCACCCCAACCCATTACCCCAATCCGCACCCTCTCATTTTCTTGTTGCAGTCGCGAATGGTGTGAAGGAAATACGACTGTTGGCATCACTCTGTGTGAGCTCGAATCACCCTAATTTTACGTTCGTGCTATATGTATGTAAGAGGAAGAAATATGTGGGGGGATATATTGGTTGGCTCTTCTAGAAACATACTATCTCTGAATTTAACAATAACAAACCATGCCATGATCATAAGACCAGTTTTGTAGCATCTGTCACTGGAGCTAGAGTCCTCATGACACGTTCTCACTTATTACACAAGTCTGTGAAGAAAAGTGCTGCACTTCTTGGAATCGTGTCCATTTCCCCAAGAAATCCTATGTGGTATGGATGCCGGGTTGTGGAGCGATACTCAACTCACAATGGAACGAAAGTTCCATTAGCTATCTGCTCTATGCTTTGACTAGACTTCCAATGAATATCAGTCTGTCATTTGACTTCCTTATGGTCAGCACCATGTGGACATTCCACTACAACTTGCTCTGTGCGCATGCTACCGAGCGACGTGGCGCAGCTCTTAGCACGCTGGATTCGTATTCGCCATGCCGACGGTTCAAAGGCGCCCAGTCATCCAGAATTACGTATTCTGTGTTTTCCCTAAATCGCTCTAGGCAAATAGCAGAATGGTACTTTTGAAAGGACACGGGCGATTTCCTTTTCATCTTTGTAACAATCCGAGCTTGTGCTTTGCCTGTAATGACTTCGACGCCGATGGGACATTACACCCTAATCTTCCTTCCCGTTTTTGTAAGCTGCTTACACCCGGATATTTAACGGATATGAATGACAACAGAAGAGTTTTTCCTTCTATATACAGGGCGATTCAGTTGCCCCTATCGCTGGGAATTCTGCAACCCGCAACGCCTTCAAACACTAATCGCAACATTTTCAGTCACTCGCTACGAGCAAACTGTTTGTCTTACAAAACAAATAATCAAGACCATTTTTTAGGAAATTTAATGTAGTTAGATTTTTTTACTGGGGTGCGTTTTCGCTGGATGTTGCCGTTTTTGAATTATTCAGAAGTGAACGTCAAACTCGTTTTTCTTGAATAACTTGAAAACCGTGGCTTCCAGCGAAAGGTTATGCTAATACAAAACAACTACATTATATTTCCTACAAAAGGATCCAGTTTACTTTTCCTGTAGGACCAACAATTTACGTGCAACAAGCGAGAAAATGTGAAAGTCTTTCAAGCGGTATTTGCAGGCATTGTGGGATGCATACAACTCAGGAGCAGCTGAATTGCCGTATCGGTCAACTAAGTTACGTCCGTTTATGAGAACAACTAATGCCTCCACCAAACTAAACACGTCTTCTTGAATCTTGCTATGGTATTCTAGCGTTGCGACATCTTCATTAGCAACGGCATCATCCACAATCCACAAACTGTCTCATTGAGCTTTGTATTGTATCCACCAGCTCATTTACAAACACAGTGAACAGTAATGGTTCTGTCATATTTGTCATATTTCCTTGAAACCCTCCCCTCCTCCCCCTCACACACCGGAAGTTAATTTTATGACTGAAGATTGTTCTCCATTAACAATGACACTCTGCATTCTAATTGAAACTTCCTGGCAGATTAAAACTGTGTGCCCGACCGAGACTCGAACTCGGGACCTTCGCCTTTCGCGGGCAAGTGCTGTACCATCTGAGCTACCGAAGCACGACTCACGCCCGGTGCTCACAGCCTTACTTGTGCCAGTATCTCGTCTCCTACCTTCCAAATGCAGAAGTAAGGCTGTGAGCACCGGGCGTGATTCGTGCTTCGGTAGCTCACATGGTAGAGCACTTGCCCGCGAAAGGCAAAGGTCCCGAGTTCGAGTCTCGGTCGGGCACACAGTTTTAATCTGCCAGGAAGTTTCATATCAGCGCACACTACGCTGCAGAGTGAAAATCTCATTCTGGATGCATTCTAATTGCTAGAAACGATTCAGTTCAAATACAGAGCTGATCTGATATACTCCTATTTTTCTCACTAGGCGTCAGTGCAAAACTAAGCCTAGCGCTTTTCGAAGATTTAAGTACACGTCATCAACCTGGATGCAGATGTACACTTCATTCTGGCTCACATGAATGAAAAAAAGCGAGTTGTTTCTCTCATGGTTGTTGTTTATAGAATCCAAAACGACTCCTTGTAGAAGAGCTTATCAGTCTCCAGAACGATAATACTGAAGCATAAAACGATTTTTTAAGATTAACGACGAAGCAGTTTTATACAGTTCTTCGAGTAGTTTGTTTATAAATAATACACTATCTGAAGAAAAAACTGACTAGTGTGCATTAGTGTTGTTCGTACTTAATGTTCCTACCAGGCGTGGTAGGGTATATCAGGCGTTAAGTGATCACTCTGAAGGACCAGGAGATACTGCGCACTAGTATCAGACAGTCTTGTCAGCGACTGATGGAGTTTTAATGGTCCTGATTTGGCCGGCTGGTAGAATCGTGTAATGTCCATACTTGTGGAGCATTCGGATGTGACAGAGGCTCACGTTGTACTGCGAGGGAACATAGCGGTAGACATATTCGTCAAGGTTATGATCAACCACGTCTTACCACCACAATGAGGGCTGTATTGTTCACCGAGCACACCGCAACCCCTTCACATCTGCGCATATCGTCCGAGAACAAATGGTCGATTCCCTGCGCCATTGGCAGTGACTAGCGACAGTCGGGCTAGGAAATTACTGTCAAAATGGTTCAAATGGCTCTGAGCACTATGGGACTTAACTGCTGTGGTCATCAGTCCCCTAGAACTTAGAACTACTTAAACATAACTAACCTAAGGACATCACACACATCCATGCCCGAGGCAGGATTCGAACCTGCGACCGTAGCGGTCGCGCGGTTCCAGACTGAAGCGCCTAGAACCGCTCGGCCACTCCGGCCGGCTAAATTACTGTCCCATGGGTAGACCGCCATAACTACCACAGTACAAAAGGCTAGACTGCCATAACC
The DNA here is from genome assembly GCF_021461385.2 of Schistocerca piceifrons. NCBI lineage: Eukaryota > Metazoa > Arthropoda > Insecta > Orthoptera > Acrididae > Schistocerca > Schistocerca piceifrons. The sequence continues at coordinate 534,473,344 of NC_060144.1, read as the reverse complement.
ACCACAATACAAACAGCTGCGTTTCGAGTGATGTCGTGACCGGGAAGCACGAACTGCTGATAAAAGGCGTCACATTGTGTTCAGCTACGAATTGCGGTTCTGCACTGCCCCGGACGAACATCATTGGCCACTTGCAACGTTTTGGAAACGCACAACTGTGTTACGGCTGATATCACAGTGCAAGGAGCCATCGAGTATGACTTCTGGTCACGACTTGTAGTGATTGAGGATATCTTGCTTTCTCTTATGGTAGCTCTCAGTATAGTTGGGCCATTTTCTACAAGACAACGCTCCGCCCACTCGCGGGACTCGTCTCTGCATCTATCTGTCTGATGTTGACGTACTCACGTGACCAGATCCCTAGATGCGAGCCCTGATAGAACATGTGTAGCTACATCGCGGACGTCAGCCCCTTCCCAGAGCCAATATCCAGGATGTCAAACACCAGTTATGGGCCAGCTTGCCTCAATAGATGATACTACAGCTTAATGACACCCTTCCCAACTGAATGCTGCCTGCATCCAGTCCAGAGGGGTACAACGTCACACTCATAAGGGTGGTCATAGTGCCAACTTCTTTGTAAATTTGTTTCTATTTTTTAATAACTGTAGTAACATCATATGTTAAATAAATGACGCTGCGGGCGCCATAGAAAGCTGCACTGCATCAATAGTCTTGTTGGAAAGCCAGACAACAGGTCGCAGCACCTGAAGAAGACGAGTGGATCGGTCGTACATAAAATTGTGCATAAAGTTGACTCAGGAATTCGGCTTATCACTAATAAGCACATATTTGATGAACTTCTGGGGAGTGATCCCTTTTTTGTACAGTAGGATTATTAGTATGTCACTCTGTTTTCGACGCTGACGATGGTATCTTACGGACCCGCTACGAATTTGTTAGCACTTCTAGGATTTGAAGGTCGTTATCCGATCGTCGAAATCCTAGAACAGTACGACGGAGTTCTCACGGAAACTCGAAAAAAATCGCCTTTGAAGATCAGCAAATTTTCAAGCCCTGTTAAGAACAAAATATTTTTAGGTTATTAACGTAGCTGTTGGTAGCTGAGCGCGTATCATAAACAGCGTTACCAGCTGTACGGGTTTTTCGAGACATGTCAGGCTTTTCGATGCTTTTTTTCATCTTTTACAACATAGGAATCACACAGCCAACTGGTTGCAAATAGCTGACCTAGGTTTCGACATCTCTACGGATGTCTTCATCAGAATGAAATTTTAAGAAACCTTAAAGTTACATTGCGAGAAGGCAATTCACAAAGTTTCGAGCAGATATGCACAAGTCTCATGTTGTTTCTAGCAAGGCATACGTGCCAAATGCTGGAACATGTTTAATTTTAATTTTTGATTTGATCGTATCTGCTCGAAACATTGACAATTGACTTCTTGCAATGTACGGTTTCTTAAAATTTCATGCTGATGAAGACAGCTTTAGAGGTGTCGGAACCTAGGTCAGTGTACCAAACTGTTATTTGCAACCGACTGGCTGTGTGGGTCCTATGTTGAAACTCGTATACGGTTGCTAATGGACAACCATATTTAAAACTGTAAGGCTTTTTTTGATATCTGGTCGGAATTTTTGGTTTATAGAAAAGTCCGGTTTTTTGCTAAAGAAGTTACATTTAATCACCTAACGAATTTGACTGTAGCATAACTGGACTGAATTATAAACTAAACGTACTTCACTATGCATTTTTGAGGAGTTTCGGTACGAATGGTGCAATAGTTTGGAGATACGTTGCATTCATAGTCGACGTGTGCGATATGTCGATTCGAGGTATCGTGATTTGTCTAGCATTTTCTAGATGTTTTCGCGCTTGGAAACAAATTCTCTTCAGTTAATGATTAATAAAAACCCACTCAGCCGTATTATTGCACATTTATTGTGTTACGAACGGTTTCGTTCATAAAACATCAGGGTGCCGAGTTGTGTTAACACGCTCAGCAACCTGAAGATATTCTACGAAGGAAACTGGTCATAACAATAAATATCTAATAAAACAATTGAGTTGATTTTCATTAACATTAGTGTCAAATGTAGTGCTCAACGTGATCAAGATTATTTCTTGTTAGTTAACCATCTGAAGTTGAAGTTTCCGTACGTTATCGTGTTTAGAGGTGCTGATTCATTGCGAATTTTAGTAAAGTGCTGTCGCTGTAAACGATTGCATCCTACTAACTACAAGTATGTCGCCTTCTTAGGTAAACAGTAGTGGGAGCAGAAAAGGGCGGTGCAAGTTCTCAGACAAATTAAAACCAAAATACCTACGCTTTGTATTTGGTCGAAACGAAAGTGAAGTTTAACGTGGTGCGCATGTGATAGTTACGTTAGTATCAGACACATGAGTGCTGTGGGCTTGGAAATATATCTTAGCACAGAAGAATCATGAAAGAACGATAAGAACCAGCTACGTATCTGGATCAGCACTCGATTCTGTGAGTAATTAACTAGAAACGTTCAAGGCGTGGAAACCAGTCACACAGGCACACGTCCACCAACAGTTGTACAGGTCTGCTGTCTGTAACAACAAATTAACTAAAAACTATTTACAAAATCTGATGTTTCAAAGAATTTATGCTGTGGAAGAAATAAACCAGAAGTTATTCTAAATGATTTCATTGCATCTCACACTGTAGATGTTACTGTCAAACCTTTGAGTGACAAAGTTCCAATTTTGGCCTGGGACGGATGCAAGTAATCATGCTCCACTGAAAATGTTTCCAACTGTAATTCAATATTTTCATTACAAAAGCAGTGGTATTCGAACAAATTTCCTTGACATACAGATTTGTCCGAACGAGACTTTGCAAAGTATTGCCAACTGTACTACAGATACTTTGAAAAAATATAAGCTTACTAGCTATCATTATCAATGTATTGCTTTTGCTGGTGACAATGCAAGTGTTAACTATAGTCGGCTTGCACGCAAGGGAGAAAAAATGTGTATACTGCTCTTAAAAGAGAGTTAAACGAAAGCATAATAGAAGTCAGATGCCTTTTAGGTGTATTACGTAATACCTTGTACCACTGAATCGAATATCTCCATTTAGATGTAGGACCTTTTTGTTAGGAAAGAGTTTAACTTTCTTCTCGTGTATGTGCTTACGTACAAAGAAATGAAAGATTTGTGCAAATTTTTGACACAAATTACCAACAGCTTCTACATAGTTCCAAGACCAGAAGGCTATCTTTGTATCCAGCAGCTGAAAGGATTCTGCATCTGTACCCAGCACTTCCTCTCTCAGGACGGGAAATCCGTGCATACAACAATGGTATATTTTCTACAAGATGACTTTTCGGAGCAATACCTTCTGCTTCTCTCCTCGGCTATGACCATCATTTATTGCAAAATGTCTGTCAGAAAGAAACGCAAGTCTATTGTGGAAGTGCTTGAATTATTAGAAATTGTGTAAATTTCGTTTAAAAACTGACCTGAGAATAAGTTCATCGCTTTCAGAATCAGACTAACTTTCATATGCTGGCCTGCAAAAAGAGTGCTATGGGCCCGTGGTAAATGTGTCTTGTCTCTATGAATCTTGCACTGAGTACCTACAAAAATGGATGCTGCCAATAATAATGATAATGGCGTGTGACGAGGGCCTCCCGTCGGGTAGACCGTTCGCCTGGTGCAAGCCTTTCGATTTGAAGCCACTTCGGCGGCTTGCGCGTCGTTGGGGATGAAATGATGATGATTAGGACAACACAACACCCAGTCCCTGAGCGGAGAAAATCTCCGACCCAGCCGGGAATCGAACCCGGGCCCTTAGGATTGACAGTCTGTCGCGCTGACCACTTTTTTTAAAATTTATTTATTTTCAATAAAGATCACTCAGCTACCGGGGGCGGACGATGGTGTCAATTGAAGATCTCAAGTGCTTCAAATGGCTTAAACTCAAAGACTTAAAGGACTTTCGTTTTGAAGAGAAGCTTCCGTATCTTCAGTACTTACAAACCTTAAGTAAGAAAGAAAATTGAAACTGTTTGATCAGTTCTGCAATATCAATACCTGCACGACATGTACAAAGCTGGACGGAAACTCTACACAAGACCAATAGTATTGTTCATTATTTAAAAAGAATCAAAATGTACAATTTTCAGAAACTTTTAGAATTTGTAAATATTTCTTTGCGATTCTTGGTAGAAATACATTTAACGCGTGTTTTCTCTCATAGCTGGTCGGTAGACAACAGAAAGAAACGGTTTGTTGGTAGACTCATCCTAAGTAATGTTACTGGTCAAGTACAATTTCAATAATATGTATTGTGAGGTAATTTATAGGCGTATTCTTCAAGATAACAATTCACGTCTTGTCTCAGCAATTCAGTCTACTGAAAAATACATAATCAAAAGGATCACCATCCAAAAAGACTGAAAAGTACATCGCCGTAGTTGCATTGTGGACAGCATTATTTTCTGCTCATATTGAGTTTAAGGCATGTTTATTACTCCGTTACCTGTTGAGTTGGTAACCATGAGCTGAAAGACTGGTAATCGAAAATGCAGTGTTTCGAAAAATGCTAGTTACAAGTTATTTTACTTTCATTTAAATTCTGTATTTATTAACAAACAGCAATGTTAAGTAACAAATACTGAATCATATTTTTTAATGAAAACAATATATTGTATTTAAGATCGCTAGTCGTACGAAAATAAATTAAAATTCGATAGATACATGTAAAATGTCTACATTGTTAAATGAAAAAAAAAACATTATGTATTTCAATAATATTGTTCATTCTCTGTAAATAAAAAAACTATTAGATATTTGGTATGACGTTTCACATTTTTGCACCAGGTTTTAATTAACTGTAATTACTGGCATTTGCATTTCATTAGTAATTAAAAATAAAGATGATATTTTAGTAAAACTTATGATTCGATAATTATTAATTAACGTTTCTATTTGTTGATAAATCTTGATGAAATCCTCTGGCAGAAATCGTGACCTTTGCCTGTTGTGGGCAAGTGCTCTAAAACTTTTCATTTTCGTTGTATATAGCTGTTTCTTCTTCATTTTTCGTCAGTAGTTCTGTACGGATGTCGCAAGAAATCTCTTAAAATCCATTCGTAAAAGCCCCAGTTTTTCTTTATTACCGAGTGCGGCCAGTCCTCTGACCGAACACACTGAGCCACTGTGCCGCCAGCGACGTAGCTACCGACCCGCCCTCTCGGCCTTACTGCCGCCAGCCGTCCTTAACCAGGGGCTCAGTCTGTAGAGCACTTGCTCGTGACAAGCAAAGGTCCCGAGTCCGAGTCCCAATACGGTAAACAGTTTTCATCTGCCAGGAAGTAACATATCAGCCCACACTCCACTACAGAGTGAACTATTTCATGGTGAATAAATCCAGAATTTCATTAAAAAAATACTACGGTTAGCGAGTTTCGAATCAAAGATCTCACGATTAGAAATCTAGAACTCTAAACAAACTTTATTCTTTGATATTTTCCTCTTAACAACGGCGTGAAATTATCTACTCTTCGATGGCGATTTGTTTAGATTTTAGAGAGAGAAATGCATCGTACGTCTTTAGGACACCGGCGTCCGGGAAATTGGCTTCAATTTCTACAAACATGAAGACAACCATAGGAAAAAAAATGTGAATATGTTCCTGTTTATACAAAAGACCGATAAAAAAAGTGGGGTACAAGGGCGCCAGCTGCCTGATTCTACCTTCCTCAACATCTTTAAAAATTTTCCCACAAATATTGTCATGCAACACTTTATAGCATATTTCTCCGTGCTAAGGTCGTTTCATAAGCTACGTTTTCACCTGACACGGGATTTAACGCGTAAAAATATGGTAGCTTTGAACCTATGAATCTCGGAAAGCGATAAAGATATGAAGAAAATCAAGAATAGTCGAAATCGCGATCTTAGGAACATATCGAAAAAATCACAGCCATTGGATGTGAATAGCCGTCTCGGAATCCGCGGTTGGATTTTGGTTTTTAAGAAACAAGTTTTTGGGATATTTCTCGATGACGGATAAAGATTTTCGAAAACTGAGAGATGGCTCTTCTAGATAAAAGCCTAGAGAATATATCTTTAAAGTATGAACAGTTTGCTGGAGTTATTTATTGTTAAATTTCGCCTCGTACCGGATTTTACGTGTGGAAGTAGGATAACGTTGAACGTCTGTATCTTGGAAACGGATAAAGATATCAACAAAATTTTCAAGGTTGCTGGACATCGGGATCTTAGCAATAATTCATAAAATTTCAGCGATTTACTGTACACAGCCGTCTTAGTACCCTTGGTACCCTTGGCTGGGCTTTGGCTCACTGGTGACCGCGAAAATATAGTAAAAAATCCCTTTTTGGGGGTTTTCCGGGAAAGTGCCTAGGAAGTTAATGGTGCCTCTATGTAATCAAGCCCACCGTAGACTACATCAAACGTAAAATGAACAAACCGATATGGTCCATTTGTCTAAAGAGGAGGAAGTGTGTAATATTCATACCTCGGCCGTGTACCGAAGGATAGTCACACTGTGACGATCGTTCTTTTATGTACTCGAATGGTTCCTAGTCCAATGGCTGTCCAAACCCTTGAACCCACCTTCTTATCGTCAGCAGAACCCGGTGTATGAGCACTGAAAAATTTCGTTTTTAAGTATTGTGTTTTGGAAGATACACTAAGGTGAAAAAGTCCTAGGCTACCTCCTAATATCGCGTCGGATATCCTTTTGCCCAGCGTTTTTTTTTTTTTTTTTTTTTTTTTTTGTCATCGGTCTACTGACTGCTTTGATGCGGCCCGCCACGAATTCCTTTCCTGTGCTAACCTCTTCATCTCAGAGTAGCACTTGCAACCTACGTCTTCAATTATTTGCTTGACGTATTCCAATCTCTGTCTTCCTCTACAGTTTTTGCCCTCTACAGCTCCCTCTAGTACCATGGAAGTCATTCCCTTATGTCTTAGCAGATGACCTATCATCCTGTCCCTTCTCCTTATCAGTGTTTTCCACATATTCCTTTCCTCTCCGATTCTGCATAGAACCTCCTCATTCCACCTAATTTTCAACATTCGTCTATAGCACCACATCTCAAATGCTTCGATTCTCTTCTGTTCCAGTTTTCCCACAGTCCATGTTTCACTACCATACAATGCTGTACTCCAGACGTACATCCTCAGAAATTTCTTCCTCAAATTAAGGCCGGTATTTGATGTTAGTAGACTTCTCTTGGCCAGAAATGCCTTTTTTGCCATAGCGAGTCTGCTTTTGATGTCCTCCTTGCCCCGTCCGTCATTGGTTATTTTACTGCCTAGGTAGCAGAATTCCTTAACTTCACTGACTTCGTGACCATCAATCCTGATGTTAAGTTTCTCGCTGTTATCATTTCTACTACTTCTCATTACCTTCGTCTTTCTCCGATTTACTCTCAAACCATACTGTGTACTCATTAGACTGTTCATTCCGTTCAGCAGATCATTTAATTCTTCTTCACTTTCACTCAGGATAGCAATGTCATCAGCGAATCGTATCATTGATATCCTTTCACCTTGTATTTTAATTCCACTCCTGAACCTTTCTTTTATTTCCATCATTGCTTCCTCGATGCACAGATTGAAGAGTAGGGGCGAAAGGCTACAGCCTTGTCTTACACCCTTCTTAATACGAGCACTTCGTTCTTGATCGTCCACTCTTATTATTCCCTCTTGGTTGTTGTACATATTGTATACGACCCGTCTCTCCCTATAGCTTACCCCTACTTTTTTCAGAATCTCGAACAGCTTGCACCAATTATATTGTCGAACGCTTTTTCCAGGTCGACAAAACCTATGAAAGTGTCTTGATTTTTCTTTAGCCTTGCTTCCATTATTAGCCGTAACGTCAGAATTGCCTCTCTCGTCCCTTTACTTTTCCTAAAGCCAAACTGATCGTCACCTAGCGCATTCTCAATTTTCCTTTTCATTCTTCTGTATATTATTCTTGTAAGCAGCTTCGATGCATGAGCTGTTAAGCTGATTGTGCGATAATTCTCGCACTTGTCATCTCTTGCCGTCTTCGGAATTGTGTGGATGATGCTTTTCCGAAAGTCAGATGGTATGTCGCCAGACTCATATATTCTACACACCAACGTGAATAGTCGTTTTGTTGCCACTTCCCCCAATGATTTTAGAAATTCTGATGGAATGTTATCTATCCCTTCTGCCTTATTTGACCGTAAGTCCTCCAAAGCTCTTTTAAATTCCGATTCTAATACTGGATCCCCTATCTCTTCTATCACATCAGACAAATTTTCACCCTCATAGAGGCTTTCAATGTATTCTTTCCACCAATCTGCTCTCTCCTCTGCATTTAACAGTGGAATTCCCGTTGCACTCTTAATATTACGACCGTCGCTTTTAATGTCACCAAAGGTTGTTTTGACTTTCCTGTATGCTGAGTCTGTCCTTCCGACAATCATATCTTTTTCGATGTCTTCACATTTTTCCTGCAGCCATTTCGTCTTAGCTTCCCTGCACTTCCTATTTATTTCATTCCTCAGCGACTTGTATTTCTGTATTCCTGATTTTCCCGGAATATGTTTGTACTTCCTCCTTTCATCAATCACCTGAAGTATTTCTTCTGTTACCCGTGGTTTCTTCGCAGCTACCTTCTTTGTACCTATGTTTTCCTTCCCAACTTCTGTGATGGCCCTTTTTAGAGATGTCCATTCCTCTTCAACTGTACTGCCTACTGCGCTATTCCTTATTGCTGTATCTATAGCGTTAGAGAACTTCAAACGTATCTCGTCATTCCTTAGTACTTCCGTATCCCACTTCTTTGCGTATTGATTCTTCCCGACTAATGTCTTGGACTTCAGCCTACTCTTCATCACTACTATATTGTGATCTGAGTATATATCTGCTCCTGGGTACGCCTTACAGTCCAGTATCTGATTTCGGAATCTCTGTCTGACCATGATGTAATCTAATTGAAATCTTCCCGTATCTCCCGGCCTTTTCCAAGTATACCTCCTCCTCTTGTGATTCTTGAACAGGGTATTCGCTATTACTAGCTGAAACTTATTACAGAACTCAATTAGTCTTTCTCCTCTTTCATTCCTTGTCCCAAGCCCATATTCTCCTGTAACCTTTTCTTCTACTCCTTCCCCTACAACTGCATTCCAGTCGCCCATGACTATTATTAGATTTTCGACCCCCTTTACACACTGCATTACCCTTTCAATATCCTCATACACTTTCTCTATCTGTTCATCTTCAGCTTGCGACGTCGGCATGTATACCTGAACTATCGTTGTCGGTGTTGGTCTGCTGTCGATTCTGATTAGAACAACCCGGTCACTGAACTGTTCACAGTAACACACCCTCTGCCCTACCTTCCTATTCATAACGAATCCTACACCTGTTATACCATTTTCTGCTGCTGTTGATATTACCCAATACTCATCTGACCAGAAATCCTTGTCTTCCTTCCACTTCACTTCACTGACCCCTACTACATCTAGATTGAGCCTTTGCATTTCCCTTTTCAGATTTTCTAGTTTCCCTACCACGTTCAAGCTTCTGACATTCCACGCCCCGACTCGTAGAACGTTATCCTTTCGTTGATTATTCAATCTTTTTCTCATGGTAATCTGCCCCTTGGCAGTCCCCTCCCGGAGATCCGAATGGGGGACTATTTCGGAATCTTTTGCCAATGGAGAGATCATCATGACACTTCTTCAATTACAGGCCACATGTCCTGTGGATACACGTTACGTGTCTTTAATGCAGTGGTTTCCATTACCTTCTGCATCCTCATGTCGTTGATCATTGCTGATTCTTCCGCCTTTAGGGGCAATTTCCCACCCCTAGGACAAGAGAGTGCCCTGAACCTCTATCCGCTCCTCCGCCCTCTTTGACAAGGCCGTTGGCAGAATGAGGCTGACTTCTTATGCCGGAAGTCTTCGGCCGCCAATGCTGATTATTTATCAAAATTTCGGCAGTGGCGGGGATCGAACCCGGGACCGAAGACGTTTTGATTATGAATCAAAGACGCTACCCCTTTTTTTTCCATTCTAAATCTCATTTTGCTCGCTTTTGTTCGTTGGATCTGCTGGGGGAGGACGTCGTAAGCCATCCGTTTAAGTTCGTTTGTTGATCGATTGATTCAGTTTTTTTATTACATAGGACCGCTAACCCTCTGACCGAACACGCTGAGCTACCATGCCGGCTAATCCGTAGACCACGGGTACAACTGCCCAGCGTAGTGAAACAAATTGATGCGGCATGGACTCATCAAGTCGCTGGAAGTCCCCTGCAGAAATGTTGAGTCATTTTGCGACTACAGCCGTTCATAATTGCGACGGTGTTGCTGTGCACGGACCGACCTCTCGATTATGTCACACAAATAGTCGATGGGCATCATGTCGGGCGATCTTGGTGACTAATCATTTGCTCGAACTGTCCAGAATGTTCTTCAAATCATTCACGAGTAGTTGTGGCCCGGTGTCATGGCACATTGTCATCCACAATAATTCCATCGTTGTTTGGCAACGTGATGTCCGTGAATGGCTGAAAATGGTTTCGAAGTAGCCAAACATAACTAGGACGCAGTTCATTCCACGTGCACACAACCCATACCAATATGGAGCCTCCACCAACTTGCACAGCGCCTTGTTGGCAAATTGGGTCCATGGTTTCGCGAAGTCTGCGCCACACTCGAACCCTCCCATCAGCTCGGGACTCATCTGTCCAGGCCACAGTTTTCCAGTCGTCTAGGGTCAAACCGACATGGTAACGAGGCCTTGAGAAGCGATGTCGTGCTGTTAGCAAACGCTCTCGCGTCTGTCGTCTGCTGCCATAGCCCATTAACGCGGAAATTTCGCCACACTGTTCTAACGGATACGTTCGTCGTACGGCCCACATTGTTCTGCGGTTATTTCACGCACTGTTGCTTGTCTGTTAGGACTGACAGATCTACGAAACGTTGCTGCCCTCGGTCGTTAGGTGAAGGCCGTCGTCCACTGCGTTGTCCGCGAGAGATAAAGCCAGGAATTTCGTAAACTGGCACCTTTTGACACCGTGTATCTCGGAATTCATAATTTCCTAACGAATTCTGAAATGGCATGTTCCGTGCTGAAACGCCTGGTTAAATCCGCTGGACAGAGCAGGCAGTTGGAAATAGTGGAAAGGGACCAACAATGAGCGGCTGTCAGTTACACTCGAACACATATAACTTAATTTAGTTGCCCAAACATTACAGCGCAAATTTCCGAGCTTAACTATCGACTGAATATGTCATAAAAGCTTATGGCTTAAGGGCACAACCTCTTTAATTTTCAAAACGGCTGAAGGCCCGTGATTTAAAACACAACTAAAATAAATTTTCCAAAGGCATAAAGCGCAAGATTTTAACCTTAAATGATATTTCAAATGAAGCTGAAGCCCCAAGCAATCTAAGACTTGACAAGTAAGGAATTTTAATTTTAAAACGGCTGAAGGCCCATCATTTAACCCAACTAAAAGCATACAAATTCAAACCATCGGTTATGAGCCGTTAAAATACACAATAAAACACCAATAAGAAGAGGCAGTACAGCCAGTGGCGCTCAGAAGTTTCCGGGAATCGATCTGCACTTGAAATATTAACGTTCGCTTAGGGAAGACAGGTAGCGACAACACGTTGAGGAAAGGACACTGCCTAAATTTTACGTCAGCGGCCAGGGCAGGTAACCGGAATGCTAACGACCACAAGGCAGCTCACGGGAATACCCCCAGCAGCCAACCATGAAAACCAACGGCACAATGTGAACGGACGGGCTTCGGTAATTAAATCACCATTCAACTTTCATGTTCTCGGTTGGTGAACCACGAACCTCGTTGCAATCGGAACAGCTCCCACACACTCCGCCACTGCGTAGAGACTGCCAGCGGGCCCGGCCCACTGCGCCGCGTGGAGATTTCCCGGCTGATCCACACCAACCGACCGACTGCCGCACACCGGCTAGCCGGAATCTATAAGCACCAGACCAAAGATAGTACAAGGTGCGTATATCGATACACACCGCTGCTGCCACACGTAGAAAGAGGAAGAACCACGGCGTAACCGCAATAACCGCGGGAAACCAAACGCAGAATAAGAGTTATGGTTTAAACCAACGCAAAATCCAGGGCCAGCACGGCTCACGTGCGTCTAGCACCAATTACAATTTGGCGTCCAGAGTCTTAATTCCTATCGTGCGGTCATAGTAACGCCGGAAATCTTCACCTGAGTACAACTGACAGCTCCGCCAATGTACTGCCCTTTTATACATTGTTTACACGATATTACCGCCATCTGCATACGTGCATATCTCTATGCTATGACTTTAGTCACCTCAGTGTATTAGGTTACTTACCCGCCAGGGTAGCCAAGAGCGCTAATGCACTGCTTCCTGGACTCGGGTAGGCGCGCCGGCCCCGGATCGAATCCGCCCGGCGGATTAACGACGATGGCCAGTGTGCTGGCCAGCCTGGATGTGGTTTTTAGGCGGTTTTCCACATCCTACTAGGTGAATACCGGGCTGGTCCCCACGTTCCGCCTCAGTTACACGGTTCGCAGACATTTGAAATACATTCACACTATTTCACGATTTACAATAGACGCAGACAGCTGGGGTACGCTAATTCCGTCCCGGGGGGTATGTGTTGGAGGCAGGAAGGGCATCCAGCCACCCCTTAAAATTAACGATGCCAAGTCCGTACTTAACCCTCCGACCCTGGGCACAATGCGGGATAACGGCAGTAGCAAAAGAAAGAAAAGTGTATTAGGTTACTTAATCTGTCGCCTGCATAGCGATGAAGGGCCACGTTCTATTAGGTCCCCTTGTGAGGTTTTCTGTACAGTACAGTTTACTAGTCGTGCCATCCGCCGCATTCTTCACTGGCACTGCGGACCTCCGTGGTGCTCGCCTGCAGTGCTCAGCCGCAGCTGGCTCTACCGCCCGTGCGGCACCGGCGCCCCTAATTGTCCCTAATTCGATGAAGCGGGCGCGCCCCGCTAAAAGCGCCTTCTTAATTACCGGCCGCCACTTTGCGCCAGTTTACGGGATGGTCCGTGATGTCATCCCGAGGCCGACCCGTCGCCGCATCCATCAAACGTTCCCGCGATGACAACTGCAATTAACGGCGGAGAAGAATGGCGGCACCTCCGGGAGGATTTCCCCCTAATGAAAATGGATTCTCCACTCGCAATGACCTCTGGGGCACTCCGCCTCTCGCTTCCTGTCAATTGCCCGCACGCACAGTGTTTCAAAGACATAGAGGGCGCCCTCCCGACGACCCCCCCCCCCCCAACTTTTCCCCCCTTCCCGCCATAGTCAGTGAAGAGGCGAGCCTTTTGTGTCAGCTTACCACGGTGTCCAACTTATGACATAGGCGGTGCGTATCTACATCTGCATCTGCATTTATACTCCGCAAGCCAACGTATGGTACGTGGGGGACGACACTCTGTGCTTCTACTAGTCATTTCCTGTCGTGTTCCATTCGCAAGCAGAGGAGGGAAAAACGACTGTGTATAGGCCTCTCTAGTCTTATCTTCGTGGTCCTTACGCGAAATGTACGTTGACGGCAGTAGAATCGTTCTGCAGTCAACCTCAAATGCGGTTCTCTACATTTCCTTAATAGCCTTACTCGAAAAGAACGACGCCTTTCGTCCAGTGATTCCTATCTGAGTTCCTGAAACATCACCGCAATACCTCCGTTTTGTTCGAACCTAGCGGTAACAAATCTAGCAGCCCTCCTCTGAACTGATTCGATACACTACTGCCTGGCCATTAAAATTGCTATACCAAGAAGAAATGCAGATGATAAACGGGTATTCATTGGACAAATATATTATACTAGAACTGACATGTGATTACATTTTCACGCATATTGGCTGCATAGATCCTGAGAAATCAGTACCCAGAACAACCACCTCTAGCCGTAATAACGGCCTTGACACGCCTGGGCATTGAGTCAAACAAAGCTTAGATGGCGTGTACAGGTACAGCTGCTCATGCAGCTTCAACACGATACCACAGTTCATCAAGAGTAGTGACTGGCGTATTGTGACGAGCCAGTTGCGCGGCCACCATTGACCAGACGTTTTCAGTTGCTGAGAGATCTGGAGAATGTGCTGGCCAGGGCGGCAGTCGAAGATTTTTTGTATCCAGAAAGGCCCGTACAGGACCTGCAACATGCAGTCATGCATTATCCTGCTGAAATGTAGGGTTTCGCAGGGATCGAGTGAGGGGTAGAGCCACCGGTCGTAACACATCTGAAATGTAACGTACACTGTTCAAAGTGCTGTCAATGAAAAGAAGAGGTGACCGAGACGTGTAACCAATGGCACCCCTTACCATCACGCCGGGTGATGCGCCAGTATGGCGATGACGAATACACGCTTCCGTTGTGCGTTCACCGCGATGTCGCCAAACACGGATGCGACCATCATGGTGCTGTAAGCAGAACCTGGATTCATCCGAAAAAATGACGTTTTGTCACTCGTGCACCCAGGTTCGTCGTTGAGAACACCATCGCAGGCGCTTCTGTCTGTGATGCAGCGTCAGGGGTAACGGCGGCCATGGTCTCCGAGCTGATAGTCCATGCTGCTGCAAACTTCGTCGAACTATTCGTGGAGTTGGTTGTTGTCTTGCAAACGTCCCCATCTGTTGACTCAGAGATCGAGACGTGGCTGCACGATACGTTACAGCCATGCGGATAAGATGCCTACCATCTCGACTGCTAGTGATACGAGGCCGTTGGGATCCAGCACGGCGTTCCGTATTACCCTCCTGAACCCACCGATTCCATATTCTGCTAACAGTCATTGGATCTCGACCAACGCGAGCAACAAAGTCGCGATACGATAAACGGCAATCGCGGTAGGGTACAAACCGACCTTTATCAATGTCGGAAACGTGATGGTACGCATTTTTCCCCCTTACACGAGGCATCACAACTACGTTTCATCCGGCAACGCCGCTCAACTGCTGTTTGTGTGTGAGTAATCGGTTGGAAACTTTCCTCATGTCAACACGTTGTAGGTGTCACCACCGGCGCCAACCTTGTGTGAATGCTCTGAAAAGCTAATCATTTGCATATGACAGCATCTTCTTCCTGTCGGTTAAATTTCGCGTCTGTTGCACGTCATCTCCATGGTGTAGCAATTTTAATGGCTAGTAGTGTATTTTCCTTTAATTCGATGTGGCGTGGATCCCAAACACATGAAGAGTATCCAACAATGGGCCGCATTAGTGTTCTATGTGCAGTCTGCTTTACAGTTGAACCACGCCTTCCTAAAATTCTCCGAATAAGCGGAAGTGGACCATTCACCTTTCCTACTATGGTCTTTAAATGCTCTTTACATCTCATATCACTTTGCAACGCTACGCCTACATGTTTAATCGACGTGACTGTGTGAAGCAGCACACTACTAATGCGGTATTCGAACATCATGGGTTTGTTTTTCCTACTCAGCTGTATTAACTTACGTTTTTCTACATTTAGAGCGACATGCCATTCATCAAACCAACTAGAAATTTTGCGTGTCATCTTGTATCCTCCTACAGTCACTCAACTTCGACGCCTTACTGGGTACTACAATATTATCAGCAAACAACCGCCGACTGCTCCTTACCCTGTCCGCCAACTCATTTACATATACAGAGAATAACAGCAGTTGGACCACACTTCCCTGAGACTCTGATAAACAAATACGTCGAGGACGACATATGGGTTCTGTTACCTAAGAGGTCTTCGAGCAACTCACATATCTGGTAACGTATCCCGTTTTCTCACGTCTACCTTCATAGTTTGCAGGGGGGCACAGTGTCAAATGCTTTCTGCAAGTCTAGGGATATGGTGTTTGTCCGTTGCCCTTCGTCCACGCTATTCAGGATATCTTGTCAGGAAAGAGGAAGCTGAGTTTCGCACGAGCACTTTACATCTTAATTTGTACCGCTATTTTTAAAGCAGTCTCTCGCGCTTTTATGCAACGCTTCCAGCGATTTGATCGTTGCTGGAAGCTATGCTGGAAGTCTACTGGCTGAAATGTGCTTTAAAATTAATTGCAATTCCGTATGAATCTCTTTTACGGCGACAAAGCGTCGCCCTTCCTACTTAAATTTCATTTTCGGCCCCAAAGGGCTTCATTAGGCGAGTAGGCCCAGTGAGGGACCGTTTTTACGTTGTTTCTGCCAGGAAGTTCAGGTGCAGTTCTTATGTTGTTTTCTGCCAGGAAGATGCGTACAGATGCATTGTCATGATGCAGCAACCAGGCTTTGTTCTCCAAACTCTCAGGCCATTTGCATCTAATATCTTGCATCTGTCTCCTCAAAAATTACAGTGGAACCTCCCTGTGACTCCATGACAAAAAAGGATGTGCAATTCTATGAAAGTATAAAAAAGCGTTAGCAGTGACTTGATTTTGCTGCGAATTTGGCTCGTTTTTACGGGCCGCGGAGAGGACAGTCTCATCTACTGCGAAGACTGCTTTTTTATTTCAGGATCGTAACCGCACACCCATGATTCATCGGCAGTTATGGCCCTGGACAGGAAACTGGGTCATCTCGAAATGTTGTTTGCACTTCAGTGCAGGTGTGAACCGGCAGCTGTCATTGGTCGGCGTTCAAAAGACGCGGAACGAACTTCACTGCAGTTCATCTCATGTTCGGTTCACAATTTAGAATGCGCTGACATGACCCGTATGTAATTACAACGATTTCACAAGCATCAAGCATCTCCTTCTCTCTATCCTTGTGGAACATTTCACTCACTTCTTCTCTATGGAGCTGCGTGTGATTACAGTCGGACCGAGTGTTTGTCATCTCCACAGACTCCTGGCCATTTTTAAACCTCTTAAACCAGTGAAATGTTCTTGCTCGGCTCAAAAGCTTGCTTGACAGACATCTCTCTTAGCATAAGGTAAGTTTCAGCTGTAGTTTCGCTGAGCAGATCGTTTTGCCTTCATGTCAGCCATTTCGAAATTGACAGATACAATAGAACACGATGTAGGGTAGTGAACAGCTACGTTCTCACTGATGCCCCCGCAGTGGCACTAAGTGGCAGATTGTCACTCGAAAGACACAGAGGTCTCTATCGGTGGAAGTTTGTATTGCTTATTGTTTGTGGGCAACATCCAAATTCTCGGTACATCTTTATCTGTATTTCTCAAGTCACCGTACTGTGGGTGGCTGAAGCTACTTTGTCTAACCCTATTACTTTCCTCCCTCCGCCTCCTTCTTCCAGTTAAGAATGCTTCGCAGGGAGAATGCTTGTTGATATGTCCCTATGCGAGCTCGAATCTCTCTGATTTTACGGTTGTTGACTCTTCTGGGAACGCACGCTCTGTTTGTGACTGTATTCAGGACTTCATAACGAAGCGATCAAAATGTCGTTCTTAACAGGACGAACTAGATCGATGTACAAGTAGCTTCGAGTGCACTCCACAGGAATACAATGGGGCGATTACTGTTTACGACTACTATAAATGGAAATGAAATGACACAATTTCAGAGACTTTACTGGTCTCATACGGATATGATTTTATGTACATAGATTGATGCAGCGAATGAAAATTTGTATCAAGGCTGGGAATTGAACCCGGGCCTTCTGCTTACCAGGCAGTTGGGTTAGCCACTAAGCCACCTTGCCACAGTAATTCAGGCAACTGCACGGATTACCCTGGCACGCCTCCCTACTCGATCCAAATTCTCACTGCCACCCTAGTCTACTTTAAATTCCCCTTACACGTCAACAGAAATTAAAGACAGGAACCAGAGAGAACTCAGGGTGTTCCACACACCCTCCTAGCCAATACGTTCGATGTGCAGTCTTCCACAGAAATAAAAACTGAGCCAGCGGGACGTCACCTTTTGGGACCCTAATGTGTCTGTTTCAAGAGGAGGAAAATGCGAACATATAGGGGTCTCTTAATAGTCGACATTTGAGCTGTGTGGTGAAGTGTGATAACCTTTGGAAAATGGCAGCAAGGGATGAGAAGGAATACTGAGTTCAGTTAAGTGTATACCTGGAGACCTCATTCCACAGCTTGGGATGCCAACCATACGAGATGCTACTCCAGGCGGGCGTAAGATGAATGTGCGCAACGGAAGATAATAAATGCAAAAATGAAGATTTGGCCTTGTCTGATTACATTCTGAAGCAGATCTTAGGATCTCTTAATTCGTAATTCTATAAATTGTAATCTAAACATAAATGAATAATGAAGGCAACTAATCCTACTAAATGATAAACGTTGTTTCTGCTTATATATTTATTATATATTAAAGAAACCATTATATTACAAAGTATACATTTCCTAAGTAAATTACTAATTGCCCAACTCTGCCCCTTATTATTACTGCGCGATCTAATATCAATAACGCGAAATGACCGACATCATCGACGCACCAAACACTAGAAGACACTACTTTCAAAGATGATCTACGGTCGTGTGGAACCTCAGTGGAAATAAACTAACGTGATCACAGCTGTTTAGCTTTTATAGCCCTAACAAGCCGAAGCAATTTGCGATAACACCTTATGTACTGCGTCCGGAGCGTCGAAGTGATGGTTCTCGTACGCGTCTGCGACGATGGAAGAACTCTAGCCACAAATAAACTCAAACACTAGGACGGCAAAAGGCGGTCCTCTGACTAATATAGTCTAATACTGTCTTCTCCTCTCTGTGCTTTACAGACGAGAAACGCGATCTCCCAACCACGAGGACGGAGTTCAGATAACGTCTCAACGTTTAAGTATTGGCAGAGGAAGTGTTCTCAATTACTGAACCTTGCCTACTCAACGACGACTTCCAACCTGGAGGTGACGTCCAGAAACGCATAGGTTCGCAAGAGTACAGTGCCTAACTGTTCTAACTATAAACTCTCCTGAGAGCAAAGACAGCAAGTCCGTCTGTACCAACAAAGCTGATATCGAGCGACCTTCACACACGGGCGCTCACAACGGAAGACCTCGTCTCTCCACTGCTGTCTTCCCAGCAAGGCTTGGCTCCCCACCACCGTAATTCCGAAAACGAATCATATTCCCGAAACCACGGAATATTCTCCCTCTCTATAGACTGTTCCGAACGCCGATCAACCATAGTTTAGTCTTTTGTCGTCCATCGCGGAAAGTTTGCGAGGAGAAACCTATACTCGTACAATGGTACGCTTCTGAGTAAAAATCCTTGGTAATAACCCAGCCTGCGCGGTTTCCCACGTGCCGCTTCCTCGTTCCTCTCACCTGCAGAGTTCGGAAGTATTATCCGGTTATCCTTGCGGCCCTACTACAATAGCGGCCGGCAGTCACCCTACTATGCTCCAGACCTCAGGAGCCACAACGTCCGTCTAGCTACTTCCTGTGTTTAAGCAGGACCAACGCCTGTGCGGGCGTTCCACCCAGAGATTGAGTTCTGCCTGTCGTTTCATCTCCACTGCCGTTCCAACTTCTACTAGTATAGGCAGTCATTCATTACGCCGTTTTTATAATAAAGACACTCCGTCACCTTTCATGCAATAAGCGTTAACAATCATTTACAAAGCGTTCGTGAAAATGTCAGTCTCCTACAAATATTCATAGATGTACAACCTATCACATGATAGTTAATTGCGTTTGTAGATCACGGGAAAGTATGTGGATGGGTGCTTATAAGGTGCGAAATTATAGCCACCTTACAACCAGTCTGTCGGTCACTTTACACCCCGACAACCAGTAGCGATAACCTGGGGTGCCGTCACTTCCCACAGCAGGGGCCCTCTGGTTGTCATCCACGGCACCTTTACAGCACAGCGGTAGGCCTACGACATTCTACGCCACGTTTGGTCACCTTTCATGGCAAGCCGTCCTGGGCTTACATCTCAGTAAGATAATGTCTGCCCGTACACGACGAGAGTTTTTACTGCTCGCCTTCATTCTTGACAAGCCCTATCTTGGCCAGCAAGACCATCTTATCTCTCCCCAGTTGAGAACGTTTGGAGCACTGTGACCAGGACCCTCCAACAATCTCGATGTTTTGACGATCCAACGTGCCAAATGGACAGAAACTGGAGTGATATCCCTCAGTAGGACTTTAGAGCTAAGCTGAATAACTAATTGCGTAAAGGCCAGAGGTGGACCGACGCATTATTGACTTGCTCAATTTTTCTCTTGAATAAATCATCCAGTTTTCTTGAACCTGTAATCATTTGTTTGTCCGTATATGTACATCACATCTACTGATGTCCGTCCTATTCAGAGAGTTCGTTTTTAGTGGGACATTTTTTGTATTAGAGTGTACTTGAGTGAAACACATTTACAGTACCTTTTCTTTGTACTGTTTACATCGCTCAAGGTATTTTTTATTTATTTGTTACACTGGTGGCATGTTTCGGCTACTGTCATCTCCAGATCCAAAACTCGTGAAACAAGGGTTAGTGTCAGTTGCGGTAAGTCCTGTGTCAAAGCAGCGCGCTGTCAATGGTATAATAAATAACACAGTACCTCAAGCGATTTATACTGCATTAGTTGCAAAACATCATAATGCTCGCAGCCTCATTCAAGAAACTGTTTGCCGTTATGAATAATACGGCGCAATCTAATAGCACATCTTTCCATAGTTGATTTCTTCATTTTTTCGAAAACACTTCAAATATATCTTAAACTGATTTGTTGATGTATACTGAAGAAGTTATGTGTTAAGTTTTCTTTTTGATCGCAGTGAGAATGGTCGAAAAAAAAAATGTGAACATGGATACGAGAAATTATGGAAGTAGTTAAGGGAAACGGGTGATCATTTGCATTTGGCGTCTACCGACAGCAAGAATGTTAAATAACAGGCAAAAAAGGAAACAGGGAATAAGAACAAAACTTGTGACAAAGAGAAAGGAAGATGCGAGGGACAACAGATGCTTACGACTAAGGTAGTCGGTAAGGGTGTAATTTAGACCGCATTCGAATCGGAAATAATTGACCTGTGCTTCGAAGTGGGATCTGTCGTCATACCACGTTAAACACAGAGTTATTTTACTAAAAAAATCTGTTAAATCAGCAGTTTTGAACTGGAGGTAATTCAGGAGGCCACGCTTCAGGTAATGATTCGTAACACGACGTTTAAGATGACGCAAGTTTCTTGTCAGTACAAAGGTTCCTTTATTTCACGGAAGCTTAGGTGAACAGCGTAGAAAGCTTTTGTTTATTTTTCTGACTAGTATACTGCAAAACTTGCTTTTCCTCTTGAATACGCATTAAATTACTGCCCATGGACGTTTGAAGCATTATACAGTAACAAGCTTCCACCGCTAGAGTTTAGATTTCAAATAGACAAGAAGGGGAAACATGCTTAGTTCTTGGTGATTAGCATATGACGGACACCAAACCAGTACACTATTAGTCAGTCAAAATATCATACGCTATTTATTATGTAAATTGAAGAGGGACAATGAAGAAAGCAAAGGGAATTGAAGGAATTAAGATATCATCCGCGGTCCCCGTTCGTGGCCTTCATGCTCGTTAATTTCAGATTCCTACTGGGAATGGAACGTAAATGTGTATCTGAACTGCTGCTCGTGGATTCATTTCCCTTCGAGGCGCTTCTAGATTAGTCATGGACTCTCTCTAATACAGTTTAAATGAACGGAATGGCTAGGTCGAGGTGGGTGTAATACATTTCTTCCAAATTGCATTTAATCAAAGTCACATTGTTTACTCAATTTTATTAGAGCCAAAGACTGCCAGAAAAACTCCCGTCTAAACATGATAATATTACAGTATAATTTTAAACAGTAACACAGACGCATCATCACAATTTACTCGGCAGATACAAGAATGCAACCTAAAATAATTTTAGGAAAAGCACTGTAACAGTCATAATAACCATTTTACTAAAACCGTGTAATTAAAATTCGTTAACTATAAATCCTCTGATATCCATGTATGGAAAATACTGCCGGAGAAAAGAGTGGCATTAAATTTTGTAAAAATTTTGCACACACCAAACAACCATCAGCACTTATCAACAAAGTTACCCCTCAGTAAAAGCTCAAGGCAAATAAAAGGTGTTTAGTTCACGGACTGTCATATAACTGAGCGCTGGTTAAATACAGCAAACCAAGAACAGTGGAGTCAGTTTTTTTGGGCTGGCATTTTGTGGGGCCGACGTACGCCGCTGGTGGTCATGGAAGGCGCCGTAATGGCTGTATGAGACGTGAATGCCATCCTCCGACCGATAGTGCAACCACGTCGGCAGCATACTGGCGAGGCATTCATCTTCATGGACGACAATTCTCGCCCCCATCGTGCACTTCTTGTGAATGACTTTCTTCAGGATAACGACATCGCTCGACTAGAGTGGCCAGCGTGTTCTCCAGACATGAACGCTATCGAACATACCTGGGGTAGATTGAAAAGGGCTGTATATAGACGACGTGACCCACCAACCACTCCGAGAGATCTACGCCGAATCGCCGATGAGGAGTGGGACAATCTGGACTAACAGTGCCTTGATGAACTTGGGGATAGTATGCCACGACGAATACAGGCATGCATCAGCGCAAGAGGACGTGCAGTTGGGTATTAAGAGGTACCAGTGTGTTCAGCAATCTGGACCACCACCTCTGAAGGTCACGCTGTACGGTGGTAGAACATGCAATGTGTGGTTTTCATGACCAATAAAAAGGCGGAAATGATGTTTTTGTTGATCTCTATTCCAATTTTCTGTACAGGTACCGGAACTCTCAGAACCGAGGTGATGCAAAACTTTTTTTGATGTGTGTATATTTCAACAGTGTTGATTTCCCTTTCGAGATGATTTTTATGCTGTTGACAGAACCTGTATTTAAAAAGTCAATTTTCATCTTACCATATGACTCTTTCCGTTTATTATCATTATTGGCTAGTGGTCCGTCGCCACACTACTGCAAACTTTAACTATAGAGTTTTGCCTGTTTCTTTTTTATGACTACTGCTAATAACCTTGCATAGGATCTAATGTTGTTTTTGCTTTAGGTGCAAACTGCGACCGTCGGCATTGTTCTGTAGTTTAGCGTCATACAGTACTTAGCTCATTCTTGCCTGGGTGTTATTTTATTCGTTTGATTCTTTATTTCATGAGATGATTATTCACCTATAGTTCACCTATTCACCTATATATGTATATATATATATATTCACCTATATATATTCACCTATAGTGAATATATATATATTCACCTATATATATATAATATTCACCTATAATATATATATTATATATAAGTGTTAAATTTTTATATTTCATGCTAAGGGAGCTAGTACACCCTTTAGCTACCAACCCCCCACGTAAACGCAGTTTAGGACCGCTAACTTTATGTTATAGTGTTAAAGGATTATTACATGCTTTGTTGTTTTAAATTTCTGGTATGGCCATTTGTACTGAGTTTTGTAATTTTCCGAGATTGTCCGAAGATGCCTTTCAGTACAGGCGAAACGCATCGCAAATGAAGAACTAATAAAACCACCTTTATTGTAGCCACGACTAAATCCTGTCTGTAACCATACGGAACGTTATCTCCTACCCCTCCACATTCATTACAATTTTTCAACTTTTGTTGGAAGTCTACATTTATCACGAGACGTAATAAGAATAAAAAAAGAAAATCGGTTACTTCTGAAACAGGTTGTTTTGAGCGGTTTTAACAGTCGGCTTGAGCTGGAGACGAAAAGAAACGGTGTAACCGAAATTCGGTTGTTTCAGCGATAACCGCCATCCCTAGATAGTGTGCGTAAACGCATGAGTTAAAATGTTTTTTGGGGGTGTCGCTCCTCGTGGCCCGCCCCTTGCATCCACGTCAGACGTCTGAAAGTGTAAACACCGCAGCTTGACCCGCCGACTGCAAGAGTGTTACGTCATCTGGAGCGCGCGTGCGTGGCTGCGCGGTCGTTCCCGCTACCCGGGCCCGGTGAAAGGGGCCGAGCGCAGCGTCCTTGCGGCCCTACGCACATGGGTGTCCTCGTAACAATGGGGGGCCGCCACGCCGTCATTGTTCTCCGGTAAATACTTCATTTTCCCCGTGGAAACGCAGGACTCTTTAGCGGCGGCTATCTGCGCAGCCGATCCGGAGAGGAGAGTAGACGAACGGAGAGGGGCTAAAGGTGTAATGGCCAATGCGAGAGTACAAATCTGGCCCGTTAATCACTGTGGAACACAATGTGGCCGTTTTTGTGAGTCATAGCGCGGCGTGCCATCTGATTAGGACCGCTTCCCCTCCCCTCCCCCCCCTGCGTCCGCTCGTAGGTCAGACCAGAACGGAACGAAACAGAACAGACAAGGCGGGGCAGCGGCCGACGGGACGCGACTGAGCCAGGGGGAAAAAGCAAGCGGCGAGTGCGCCGGTGAACCGGCTGGCGCCAGACTTGCGCGTAGCGTGATGTGCTGGTTGCTTCAACACACCGGCACAATAACTGGTTCAAAAAAATGGCTCTGAGCACTTTGGGATTTAACATCTGTGGTCTTCAGTCCCCTAGAACTTAGAACTACTTAAACCTAACTAACCTAAGGACATCACACAACACCCAGTCATCACGAGGCAGAGAAAATCCCTGAGCCCGCCGGGAATCGAACCCGGGAACCCGGGCGTGGGAAGCGAGAACGCTACCGCACGACCGCGACCTGCGGACTGCAATAACTGCCTTTTACTCTTTGACGCATGTGGTGAGAGACGCTATACGGTGATAGAAGACAATCCCAGAAAGATATGTTTTGGACTCAACCTTGTAGAAAATTGACATTTTTGAGAACTATGGGTTGTAATACCCTTATACAGGGTGTCCGGAAAAAAAGATTCCAACATTTGAAGAGCATGCAGTATGCAAAAACGGAAGAAAAAAGTTCCCATAAACAGTAGCCATAAACCTCATATCTTCGGAGTTATGTTCTTCTACCACTACTATCAATTTTGAAAAATATGTAAAAATCTGCCAACCGGTTGCATAGGTTTTCTATATACCTTGACCAGGTTTCGTCACCTCTAAGAGTGACTTCATCAGAAGGTAAGGTAATTACATGAAGAACATATCGTCAAAGATGTACAGTGATTTAAGAGCTGAGTTGCTCAAGTTGCTCAAGTCATAACAGACGAACAGATTAGTGATCTCCTACGTTTGTTGTCATTGGTAGTAAAATATAACTACTTCGAGTTTAATGGCAAACTGTATAAACAACTTGACGGCCTAGCAATGGGTAATCCGCTAGCGGGAATTTTAGCTGACATTTTCATCAGTTCGCTCGAAGACAAATTCTTCAGTAGGTACGACTCTACAGAATTAGGTATTTTATCTTATTCTCGATGCGTAGATGACATTTTGATTATATACAATGGCACTAATGAAGGAGTAGATCAACTGTTCAATTTGTTCAATAACCTCCATGAAAAAATTAGTTTACGTGTGAGTTACAAAATGAACGCCGCGAATTAAATTTACTAGATCTGAAGTTGGCGATAATAGAGAATAAAATAATTTTTGACATTTTTCGAAAACCCACGAGTTCTGCAGACTCGACACACCCTCAATCTCATAAGAAAGCTTTCTTTCATTCAGCAATTCACCGTGCCGTGGTTACTCTCTTATCACCAGAAAAACTGCAGATAGAAATTGATGTAATTAAGACATTAGCATTTAATAACGGTTATGAACCCTCACAAGTGAAAAACATCCTTAAAGAAAAAACTAAAGAAAGAGTCACCACTTTAGGTACTGGTCAAACTAATAATAATGATAAAAAGTACATTTCAGTACCCTTTTTAGGTAACATATCGTATAGGATTCAGCGTCTGTTAACTAAAAAATACGGATGCAAGGTTGCTTTCTCCAAACATAATAATTTACAAAAAAATTTAATTCTTAATCTAAAAGCTTCAAACGAACCTTTTCGTGGCTCAGGGGTATATAAAATTTCCTGTGATACATGCCCAGGATTTTATATTGGTCCAGGATTTTATATTGGTCAAACAGGTGAGCTTTCAACGTAAGATACAAAGACCATCTTATAGGCAAAAAAGGCACTAATGTTCACAATTCATCATTACATAACCCCAAAGAATTAAACGAAATGACAATTCTGCATAGAGAAAAGAAAGGGAGAAAACTTAATATCTTGGAAGAACTTGAAATTTTGAGGCACACACCAAATAAAGATGACATGTTGAATGAATAAGTACAGTTGAAAAACAGAAATTCCTTTATTGCTTTTAAAGCAGTGCTCTTAGTTTTATGATACTTATAATCCAGGTTCTCTACTCCTTTTCAGAAACATTATTTTACCTCTGTTAAGTTAACGCTCATTACTAACACACCAGATGACCTCTGTGCAAGCTTTCTTTTCAAATTTTGTGTCATATAATGAACTGATGTTCTTCATTACGTATGTAATTCCAGTCCTATTTAACTCTGGTTCTACCTGTGCGACATGCAAAGTAGCGAACTTTGAACTATTTTATCCCGTTTGAAGCTAATTTATAAATGTTACTCAATAATTTGTAAAATTAATTTTTGTTAAAAGCTATATTGGCTATACGTATGATTTACTTCAGAAAATGTGTAACATACAAAATTGATTTGCTCACGTTACTAGTGGCCCGCTTGTGGCGCGCCCTACATTACGTTTACTTGGCAGCGTGACTGGTTGCCACACAGTCAGTCTCCTCACATCACACCGGTGTAAGTTATGTTTTAATGTCTGACTTTTTGAGGAACATTATGTCCAACTCAGCTCTTAAATCACTGTACATCTTTGACGATATTTTCTTCATGTAATTACCTTACCTTCTGATGAAGTCACCCTTAGAGGTGACGAAACCTGGTCAAGGTATATAGAAAACCTATGCAACCGGTTGGCAGATTTTTACATATTTTTCAAATTTGTGTAAACGGTTGCTGCAAACATCAGCCATGTTCAAATTTGTACTACTATCAATGACTACAATGTCTCTGCACTACTCTTCAGAAAGTGTGCTTGATGTGATCGCCATACGTTCCACTGGAGCCTCCTCCTTACACTTCAAGGAACCACACTTTCGTTGAGACACTCCTGGTTGTCGCCGGGCTGCTTCCCAGACACTGAACACGCCTCCCCATTTATGTGGACAGCATACGCCAAAGTCTTTACATGTCACCAAAGCTAAATACCCATAGGGTTAAGATCAACAGGACGAGTAGACCAAGGTACTCCTTCCCGACCAATTCATGAGCGCACGTTTGGCGAAACCACTGGCAGAATTGAAACTTGGCGCGCCGATCGTGTGGCAACAGACCTTGGACTCGCTGCTCATGGTAGGGATACAGCAACTGTTCATGGGGGACTGTCCGGACAACACACGTAACAACCCTCTGCGCTGCAGCTGCAGCTAATCTTCAGACACACCGGAAGGATTGTCCACAACATGTTCTAAAATCCACTGCTCCGTGTAAAGTGTGCATGTTGTTCGAAGTCTGCCACGATCCCATGTTAGCGGTACAGAGGATCCCGTTTCCAAAATCTGTGGAACAGGATGCTAACCATCTTTACAGATGGCGTACGGGGTTGTGGATATTCGGCAACATAGGGGTTACGTGCCTGCACTTACCAGAAGACCATATCTGCCATATCTGGTATTGAGTAGTAGGATCCTTTGGGAGCTGTAGGTCCACTGACGGATGTATCGCTGTGTCACAACAAACTACGTACCGTATGAACACTACGGGTACACCAGATGAAAATAACATACATGATCGATACTCTATGTACTGGAACAAATTGTGGAATACAGTACGTGTTCTTGCGTTTGGTGCGTGCTTGATGCCAATGCAGAAACCTAGTACGTACGCTCTTCCCTCACTTGTCTCGTGCCGAAGTGCTCGGCGTGCAAGGTACGCTCTTCGCACAGACGCAGACCAGAACTCCGCAGATATGTTTACGACCGATGTTTATAGGAACTATTATTCTTCCTTTCATGCACACTACATCCTCTGCAAATATTGGAAACTTTTTGCCGGACACCCTGTATATCGTTCCGAAGCTAATGCTTCCCATTTATCTTATAATTAAATCTTTGCCTGAGACATTTAAGTCTTTTCACTATCTACGATAATGATCAAAATAGAAGAAACGAATTAAAATTTGTGTAGCAGTTGGGACTCGAACCCAAGTCTTGTTACTTGGCTTTTTTAAAAAAATCTTTATTGAACAAACTAAAAGTACATATATATACACTATGCAAGAGTTCTTCAAGGTACCATTTAAACATATAAAAATGACTGTTAGTTAAATAAAAAATATTAGAAAAACATTAAATACAACAAAATATAACATATTCTCTCTTCTTCCTTTTTTTAATTTGTTTTTTTGGTCGACGCATGAGAACGTGGATAAGGGTGTTGCATCATGTGACAGGTAGGCATGGCACACCCTAACTTTGAGGGGGGTCAAGGAAGACGCTGCGGAGATAACCGGCAAAAGTTTGTCGGTAAGATGGTTTTCGGGTGAGGGTGCTATGCGCGGTCACAACTTTGTACCAGAAGTCAAGGACTGTATGCGGCCCACTCTGAAAGAGGTATTCTAAAGCCTGCCCTCGAAACCAGATTAGGGTATGGTGCTTAGCAAGAGGGTAGTGAAATGTCTGGGGCAACAACAGGAAATCCGGGGTTACTGTCGTTGGCGGGGCACGGAGGTAAAAGCCCACGATTCGTTGGATGAGGACCGAGCGAGATGGCGCAGTGGTTAGCACACTGGACTCGCATTCGGGAGGACAACGGTTCAATCCCGCGTCCGGCCATCCTGATTTAGGTTTTACGTGATTTCCCTACATCACTTCAGGCAAATGCCGGGATGGTTCCCTCGAAAGGGCACGGCCGATTTCCTTCCCCATCCTTCCCTAATCCGAGCTTGTGCTCCGTCTCTAATGACCTCGTTGTCGACGGGACGTTAAACACTAATCTCCTCCTCCTCCCTCCTCGTTGGATGAGGAGCCATACGTTTCGTTTCAGGTGGCACGTAAGACGGTGCTCGTCGGTGTCTTCGAGCTGACAGTCAGGGCGGAATGGGGTGGCCAGTTCTATACCATAAAGTCGACTATTAGTCGGGAATTTGTCATAGACTAAAACATACCAGAGTGCAGAGTGCACACACCCCCAAACCGTTCGCCAGTCAATGTCAGGATGCTGTAGCACCATGGGGTCGCAAGGGTTGGACAGCATAAACAAACGATAATAATCTTTTGTACGGGGAGGACGGGTGACTGGAAGATCGGCCCGAACGTAGCTGAGTTCTATGAAACAATTGGCGATGTGGTACAATAATGGAGAAATAGGTGCCACATTGATCGGTGGATAGAGAGAAGCTGGTCGGAGGATATCTAAGAGACTGCGTGTTAAGGACGGGACCGGCTCCCGCCAGTGCCGCAACATAGTGTGGACAAAGAGTGCAGAAGATCGTGCCCGCACGTTGACGAGTCCGAGGCCACCTTTTGCAGGAGGCAGTGTTAGAGTGTTGTAGCGGACTTTGAAAAGTGCCCCTGCTGACACGAAATATCCAAAGGCTGATTGGATGCGGCGGCCAAGGAGTAACGGCATTGGGAGGATCTGGGCGACGTGTACCAGTTTAGGAGCGACATACATGTTGACATAGGACACACGTTGGCGTTGGTTTAAGTTACGGCGCACTTGACCGCGGACATGGTGCCGAATCGACTGCAAGAGCCGCCGGTAAGCGAGGGCTACTGCGTTAAGTAGAAATGCTAACCATTACAGCACAACAGCACAATGGTCAACATTGCTGCACGAACTACCCAAGTTGACTGGCCTCCCCAACACAAACTTCCGTTCATATCTTCTGCTTATTTTCCCTTACATTGTCACTATTGCCTAGCAAGCAAGAAGACCCGGGTTCGAATCCCGGCTGAAGAACAAATTTTAATTCATTTCTCCTGCTTCGATAATTACCTTTCCATTTATAACTACAACGGATACAGAAAGAACAATAATACTATTAAATCTAGTTAGATTTAAGATTCATGTAGTCCTATGGTCACCAAGATCCGTTATGCACTGCAGTAACCGATAAACAATAGCCTGCGTGCCGCGCTCGTGAAAACCTCAACCAGCTGAGGCTGGCCTCTGTCGACAAGCTTTAATGATATCTGAAAAATAATAGTCCAGCTTCCATGAGCCCAAAGAGATGGAAGTCTGAAGAGGCTAATGCAGAACTGTGCTGTAGATATTGTAGGATACTCTAGTAAATTCTTTTAATGCGTGGAGCCTGGCATTATCATCTTCTTTGAGGGCTGGTTATGGAAATACGGGCTTTCAGACTAGTCAGTGACATCTTGTAGCATTCTGAATTGGCAATTGCTGTTTCAAGAGAACACTGCATATCTCAGAAAACTTAAAACATCACTTTTCCATCACAGATGGACTTCTTCCTTGTCGTGAAATTCACATGTCGCCACAACAAGAATTTTCTTTTGGATTCCTGCTCGTAGTGGTGTTATCACGCCCTATCTTAGAAAGTGATGGTGTTTAGAAAAATATTAGCTTCAGATTCATACTAGTCCACTGTCAATAAAATTCTTCTGCGTTTGGGACCGCATTGTCAACTATAAAAATTTTATGCAAGCGTTCGAAGAAACAACACTTGTAACACCTCCGATTTATGTATCCCGCTCGATCGGGATCTGAATAGCAGCCCAAATAAATATTAATTAATGTGACCGTGTACCTAATGGGGCTGGCAATCGGATTTGACTGCTACGGAGTTGTTACATTACATTTTGTCCTTCTCAAATGCTGTAATAATGAAATGTCTGGTGACAAGAAGAACGCCAACACAGCTTCACTAATCAAGACCTATATTCGTCTCAAAAACACAAGAAAAAGGAGACAGCCACTGCCTCCGTCATACATAATTAATTACGGCTAATCTCAGCACAGGCCTCTTCGTTATTCATTATTGTCACACGCAAATTCAATCACTGCAATCAAACATTGCAATCCAACACTGCAATCCAAATGATGCCGGCGCGGTAGACGCGAAACCAAAAATATCGGCACAGAAATATCATTGATAACTCTAGTAATTATACTTCCTTACTTTCCCGTATTATTCTAACACGAAGGGGTTAAACCGCGGCGATGGCCACTCCCTTTGTCGGTCAGCCTTGTATTACCGCAACAGGCCTCCACACGGCTCGGCCCGCAACCTGGGAACTGACTGACTCAACTGTCGCTCTCGCAACACGACACACTATCGATAGTTTGCCCCCTCGACCTGTGCCGAGTGCAAACTTATAGTAAGGGCCTACGGACCCCTTACATCCCCGCCCTCGAAAACTTCTTTGGAGCCACAGGCGTAAAAGAATCGGCAAGGGAATTAGACATTGCTACATTTGAACAAAACACATTGTGTATATAATTAATGAAATTACAATTCACCAAATAATCCCTCGACTCCGGTAGTGGGCTGCCTCCACAATAATTTCTAGAAAAAGGTTATTACATCTCATAAACATGGCATTGTCCAAATTACAATTTTTTATATCAAACAGCAATAGTCCTCTGTAGTCCAATATTGAATGAAACACACAACATACAATCAAAAATTATCACTTAAACACATGACATATGAATTATTATACTACAAATTAGTTCTTACAGGTTTTATACCCATTCTCAGGTAATCGTCGATATGAAATATGCAATTCTAATTATAATACATCAGAAAACACAATGCAAATAAACATTCCCCTTTTTCAAATGTCCTTTCAACAACTAAATGTCCTAAATATATCTTATTAGGTTTATTCGGGTCCTTGTAGCTCTCACTCTTGACTGGCCCTCACCTGGAGTGTCATTCAGTTTTCCGGTTCCTCTACCTCTTCCTCTATAATCAGACGAATGATTAAAATGATTCCTTGGGTCATTACTTCCCTCTCTGTTTTGATCATTAGCTTGATTGTGTTCCTGTGATCGAACAGATTCCATCTGTTCCAGTATTTCCATCAAGGCCTCCCTATCTTTAATTAGGCTCCCGGATACAGTTTCTTGGATTTTCCGGCTCATTCTTCTTTTTATCGCAGATATCATTACGTCATCACTCAGGGGTTGTTCCAAGGTCTCGTTCAATTCCCACAAATGTTCGGCAAACTCTTTCGACGTTCCTCTCCATATATTAAGTGACTTGCGGTGTATTAGGTCCTCAAGTGCTGCACACTGATGACTTTTGGACCAGTATTTCTTCAAGAATTCTCCTTCAAACTGATCATAACTAGTAGTCCCTTCCTTCTTCTTGACTCCTGAAGTGAAGGCCTCACCTTCCATTGCAACCCTCTGGTTATCCTCTTCTCGTTGCACGGCTATAGCATTTTTCAGATCGGCAGGCAGTTGGTTTTGCCTATCTCCTATCCCCTTAACCGCATCATTGCATTGTTTCTGCATCTGCGTCACCTCGGTGATCCTTTTTCCCAATTCGGCTTTAGTTTCTTCAATATCGTCTTCTGTCTTTTTTGTTAACTTTCCTTCCATCTTCTCCACGTCTCCCTAGACTTGGTCTATATTCTTCTGTAGCTTACTCTCTCTCTCGTCGGCGTTCATCTTCAGTCGTTCTGGTAACTCCTGCATTTCCTTCTTCAGATTACATTCCATCTTTGTGTACGATGTTTTGATCTCTTGTAAACCTTTCTCTAATGATGCGTTAGTTTCTTGTAAACCCTTTAGTGATTCTCTTGTTTCTTGTGAACCCTTCTCTAACGATTCTTGGAGTATTTCTCCCCTTTCTCTAGTTGCCTTAACCTCCTTTAGCAAGTCTGCCAACACCGACCACATATCGGCACCCTCTGAAACCGACTTATTTCTCGTCATTTGTCCCGGTGTCTCGGGATAACTAGTTGAATGTGCTAATGGGCTATCCAATGACACTCCATAATCACTGATTCCCGAATCATCTCTGTCTTCCTGTCCTATCCCTTTCCTTTCAACTACTGCCTCACAAACCTGCTTATCTTTGGTAGACATGTTTGGTTTATTTTATAACGCACAGGCAAGTAATATAGAATAACCTCTAGTAACCCAAAACACTCCTAATTATCATGAAACTAATCAAACAGTAACTGCAGTATCTTCAGTTAATCCCAAATTGACACACTACGTATGAATACTGAACATAACAACTCTCAAAAACTAATAATTTCAAATATCAATTCTCGCATACACAGCTTATGTAAAATGTTCTAAATAAGATAAATCACACCACTCATAAAATCTATAAATCTAAAATCCCCAAAAACAATGAGCATATCTGTATAATTACCATTTAGACAGTGCAGTGTGCATAAATAAGTATGCTATATTTCAGAGCATGTTCCGCAAACTTTTCGGAAATTACTGTAATTGGGCACTCTTTTCTAATGTGCAATTCAGTTTACAATTGATTACTTACCGCGAAGACTGCACACTACAATTTAATGTTGTGCCAACCAGTCGTCTTCACTCACCAACTGACGTTACCACGAGTCGCGATGTTTTGACGTTTTAACTGGGCGTGGCGCTGTACTGCCGCTGGAGCCGCGTGAAGTCGCGCTGAAGATCTGTGGCGAGTCGTCGTAGTTCTCCGTAGGCCGCTCCGTGGCGCTGCAGGCGGGCGTAGTTTGTAGTTCGGCCGCTAGATGTCGGGTCGGCGCTCGGCGTCTCGAAGTCATGCTGAAGACCGTCGGTGTATTATGTCTGTGCTTGACCTACTCCTTGCACAGGTAGTTGGGATGACGTGTGGAATCACCTCCCAGATCGAAGTTCTTTGACGCAGCTGCTACACGGGTCTGCGTGATGTCACTCAATAATTGCGTCGCCACAATACATTGTCGCCTGCATAACAGTTTACGGGTCCACATGAAGCTGTCCGATTTTCACTATTTAAAAAAACAATTCCAGTCACAACATTACTATTAAACACTTCTGTAAAGCTTTTGTGACGAATTCTTAGTTCGTTTTGCTATTGTAATGTTCACACGTGTCTTTCTTTAGTGTTCACTTTTCACAGTTTTTCGTGCGGATTTACGCGTTTGCACACTCTAACACAGTTTATCGATACTATTATTCTCGTCTAATATGTCAAGAAAAAACAGTTTAGTCACAATCGTAAGATGCTATTACTTCGTATTGTTCAAAAATTCACTGTTTCTTGTCGCGATTTTAAAGTTATATGCTCTGTCCCGATCCAACATTGAAAAATATTTTCTCGCGTTAAGCAAGATAAAACTACCTATTGTTCTTTACGATTCGTCCGAAAATTGCATTTGTCCTTTCACGGTAAGCCAAGGGTGTAACACCTCCGATTTATGTATCCCGCTCGATCGGGATCTGAATAGCAGCCCAAATAAATATTAATTAATGTGACCGTGTACCTAATGGGGCTAGCAATCGGATTTGACTGCTACGGAGTTGTTACATTCCATTTCGTCGTTCTCAAATGCTGTAATAATGAAATGTCTGGTGACAAGAAGGACGCCAACACAGCTTCACTAATCAAGACCTATATTCGTCTCAAAAACACAAGAAAAAGGAGACAGCCACTGCCTCCGTCATACATAATTAATTACGGCTAATCTCAGCACAGACCTCTTCGTTATTCATTATTGTCACACGCAAATTCAATCACTGCAATCCAACATTGCAATCCAACACTGCAATCCAAATGATGCCGGCGCGGTAGACGCGAAACCAAAAATATCGGCACAGAAATATCATTGATAACTCTAGTAATTATACTTCCTTACTTTCCCGTATTATTCTAACACGAAGGGGTTAAACCGCGGCGATGGCCACTCCCTTTGTCGGTCAGCCTTGTATTACCGCAACAGGCCTCCACACGGCTCGGCCCGCAACCTGGGAACTGACTGACTCAACTGTCGCTCTCGCAACACGACACACTATCGATAGTTTGCCCCCTCGACCTGTGCCGAGTGCAAACTTATAGTAAGAGCCTACGGACCCCTTACACACTCCAGTCCACTTCATTATGTCCAGAATGCTGGGCTGGCGACACCTTCGTCATCTGACCACACGTAGAAGAAGAGCTTCAGAACTTCCACCAACATCTCAATCGGCAGCACAGCAAAATTCACTATACCATGGAGATGAAAAAGAACGGGGTATCGCGTTTTCTCGACGTGGAAGTTTACTGTAAGCCGGATGGGAA
Organism: Schistocerca piceifrons; assembly: GCF_021461385.2. Lineage (NCBI taxonomy): Eukaryota > Metazoa > Arthropoda > Insecta > Orthoptera > Acrididae > Schistocerca > Schistocerca piceifrons. Next base: position 534,438,200 of record NC_060144.1, on the reverse strand, counting down.
GCTTGGCACAGAATTTATAGCAAGTCCACCAACACGGACAGGTACCTGCATGCATTCTCCCACCATCATCCTGCAAACCTCAGGTCCATTTTTGGAGCTAATGGCCATATACACGGGTTCCCAGGTAGATGCCGTGTTTCTTGACTTCCGCAAGGCGTTCGATACAGTTCCCCAACCGAGCGAGGTTGCGCAGTGGTTAGCACACTGGACTCGCATTCGGGAGGACGACGGTTCAATCCCGTCTCCAGCCATCCTGATTTAGGTTTACCGTGATTTCCCTACATCGCTTCAGGCAAAAATGCCGGGATGGTTCCTTTGAAAGGGCACGGCCGATTTCCTTCCTCATCCTTCCCTTACCCGAGCTTACGCTCCGTCTCTAATGACCTCGTTGTCGACGGGACGTTAAACACTAATCTCCTCCTCCTCCTCCTCCACTGTTCCCCACAGTCGTTTATTGAACAAAGTAAGAGCATATGGACTATCAGACCAGTTGTGTGATTGGATTGAAGAGTTCCTGGATAACAGAACGCAGCATGTCATTCTCAATGGAGAGAAGTCTTCCGAAGTAAGAGTGATTTCAGGTGTGCTGCAGGGGAGTGTCGTAGGACCGTTGCTATTCACAATATACATAAATGACCTTGTGGATGACATCGGAGGTTCACTGAGGCTTTTTGCGGATGATGCTGTGGTATATCGAGAGGTTGTAACAATGGAAAACTGTACTGAAATGCAGGAGGATCTGCAGCGAATTGACGCATGAGGGAATGGTAATTAAATCTCAATGTAGACAAGTGTAATGTGCTGTGAATATATAGAAAGAAAGATCCCTTATCATTTAACTACAATACAGCAGGTCAGCAACTGGAAGCAGTTAATTCCATAAATTATCTGGGATTACGCATTAGGAGTGATTTAAAATGGAATGATCATATAAAGTTGATCGTCGGTAAAGCAGATGCCTGACTGATTGGTTCAAATGGATCTGAGCACTATGGGACTTAACATCTGTGGTCATCAGTTCCCTAGAACTTAGAACTACTTAAACCTAACTAACCTAAGGACATCACACACACCCATGCCTGAGGCAGGATTCGAACCTGCGACCGTAGCAGTCGCGCGGTTCCGGACTGAGCGCCTAGAACCGCGAGACCACCGCGGCCGGCTTGCCTGACAGATTCATTGGAAGAATCCTAAGGAAATGCAATCCGAAAACAAAGGAAGTAGGTTACAGTACACTTGTTCGCCCACTGCTTGAGTGCTGCTTACAAGGGAACCTCCCCGTCGCACCCCCCCCCCCCCCCCCCTCAGATTTAGATATAAGTTGGCACACTGTATAGTCCTTGAAAAACTGAACACAGATCAATAGAGAAAACAGGAAGAAGTTGTGTGGAACTATGAAAAAATAAGCAAAATATACAAACTGAGATGCGTAAGATAGGTAACATCAAGGCGAGTGTGTGCTAAGGAGGGCCGTGGTCCCGTGGTTAGCTTGAGGAGCTGCGGAGTCAGAGGTACTTGGTTCAAGTCTTCCATCCAGGGAAAAGTTTAATTTCTTTATTTTGGCAAAGTTATGATGTGTCCGTTCGTTCATTAACGTCTCTGTTCACTGTAATAAGTTTAGTGTCTGTGTTTTGCGACCGCACCTGTAAACCGTGCGATTAGTAGACGATGGACGTGCCTCTCCAATGGGAAACGAAAACATTTGATGGCAAGGTCATAGGTCAACCGATTATTCCACAGGAAAACGCGTCTGATATATTCAATACGACACTGGGGACGGCATGTGCGTCACATGATAGGAATATGTTGTCGAGCCACCTAACTTGTACACTTGGCGAATGGGTAAAAATATTCTTCTACCTTACCCGATTTTGGTTTTCTTGTGGATGTGATAATCACTCCCAAAAAAGTGATGAAACCATAAGAGTTTGTTTCATAAACTGAAAATAAAAAATTAAGTTTTTCACTGGAGGGAAGACTTGAACCAAGGATCTCTCGTTCCGCAATCGATCACGCTAACCACGGGACCACGGCGCTCCTGAACTCATATTAGCCTTGATGTTGCTTATCTTGCACATGTACAACTCAGTTTGTATATTTTGCTTATTTTTTCGTAGTTCCACACAACTTCTTCCTGTTTTCTCGATTGATCTGTGTTCAGTTTTTCAAGGTCTATCCACTGTGCCAACTTATAACTAAATCTGAGGGGGGGGGGGGGGGTGCGATGGGGAGGTTCCCTTGCCAGCAGTGTGGGATCCGTACCAGATAGAGTTGATGGAACAGATAGAGAAGATCCAACGGAGAGCAGCGCGCTTCGTTACAGGATCATTTAGCAATCGCGAAAGCGTTACGGAGATGATAGATAAACTCCAGTGGAAGACTCTGCAGGAGAGACGCTCAGTAGCTCGGTACGGGCTTTTGTTGAAATTTCGAGAACATACCTTCACTGAGGAGTCAAGCAGTATATTGCTCCCTCCTACGTATTTCTCGCGACGAGACCATGAGGATGAAATCAGAGAGATTAGAGCCCACACAGAGGCATACCGACGATCCTTCTTTCCACGAACAATACGAGACTGGAATAGAAGGGAGAACCGATAGAGGTACTCAAGGTACCCTCCGCCACACACAGTGTGGTGGCTTGCGTCAGGTGGCTTGCGGAGTATGGATGTAGATGTAGATGTAGAAGGTTAACTGAACACGAGAGCTATTCCGTGTTAAACAATACAGCACATCAGCGGTGGCAGAACACCAGGAACAGTGCAGAAGAACGAATTTCGAGAGGCCCGCGTACTGACGAAACAGACGTTTAGATTGAGGAGGAAGATCAGAGAGGCTATAGAAACAGCCAAGTGACCCGACAATATGAATAGAGAAGGCGGGGACAGACTTCCAGCGCATTGGCTGCCAGCAGTGACAGCTTTGCGGAAGGACAGCTCTCGCAAAGCAAAAGGCGCGCAGTAGGCCACAGCAGAGGAGGGTACACAGAGTGCTGACGCGCCCTAGTCGATACTAGGCAGTTAGTAAACAGCGCTACGCTGCAATAGCTACTCAGTTTCCTATTCGCCGATTTCCACCAATGGCAAGCAATAAAGGAAACTCGAATGGGAAACTCCTATTTCCACCAATGACAACACGCAATGCAAAGACCAATAAAAGAACTAATACCCTTCCTCCTCACCCCCTATCCAATGACAGCACTCCATAGCATATGTTGTTGTTGTGGTCTTCAGTCCTGAGACTGGTTTGATGCAGCTCTCCATGCTACCCTATCCTGTGCAAGCTTCTTCATCTCCCAGTACCTACTGCAATCTACATCCTTCTGAATCTGCTTAGTGTATTCTTCTCTTGGTCTCCCTCTACGATTTTTACCCTCCACGCTGCCCTCCAGTACTAAATTGGTGATCCCTTGATGCCTCAGAACATGTCCTACCAACCGATCCCGTCTTCTGGTCAAGATGTGGCACAAACTTCTCTTCTCCCCAATCCTGTTCAATACTTCCTCATTAGTTATGTGATCTACCCATCTAATCTTCAGCATTCTTCTGTAGCACCACATTTCGAATGCTTCTATTCTCTTCTTGTCCAAACTATTTATCGTCCATGTTTCACTTCCATACATGGCTACACTCCATACAAATACTTTCAGAAATGACTTCCTGACACTTAAATCTATACTCGATGTTAACAAATTTCTCTTCTTCAGAAAAGCTTTCCTTGCCATTGCCAGTCTACATTTTATATCCTCTCTACTTCGACCATCATCAGTTATTTTGCTCCCCAAATAGCAAAACTCCTTTACTACTTTAAGTGTCTCAGCATCACCCGACTTAATTCGACTACATTCCATTATCCTCGTTTTGCTTTTGTTGATGTTCATCTTATATCCTCCTTTCAAGACACTGTCCATTCCATGCAACTGCTCTTCCAAGTCCTTTGCTGTCTCTGACAGAATTACAATGTCATCGGCGAACCTCAAAGTTTTTATTTCTTCTCCATGGGTTTTAATACCTACTCCGAATTTTTCTTTTGTTTCCTTTACTGCTTGCTCAATATACAGATTGAACAACATCGGGGAAAGGCTGCAACCCTGTCGTACTCCCTTCCCAACCACTGCTTCCCATTCATGTCCCTCGACTCTTATAACTGCCATCTGGTTTGTGTACAAATTGTAAATAGCCTTTCGCTCCCTGTATTTTACCCTGCCACCTTTAGAATTTGAAAGGGAGTATTCCAGTCAACATTGTCAAAAGCTTTCTCTAAGTCTACAAATGCTAGAAACGTAGGTTTGCCTTTCCTTAGTCTTTCTTCTAAGATAAGTCGTAAGGTCAGTATTGCCTCACGTGTTCCAGTGTTTCTACGGAATCCAAACTGATCTTCCCCGAGGTTGGCTTCTACTAGTTTTTCCATTCGTCTGTAAACAATTCGTGTTAGAATTTTGCAGCTGTGACTTATTAAACTGATAGTTCGGTAATTTTCACATCTGTCAACACCTGCTTTCTTTGGGATTGGAATTATTATATTCTTCTTGAAGTCTGAGGGTATTTCGCCTGTTTCGTACATCTTGCTCACCAGATGGTAGAGTTTTGTCAGGACTGGCTCTCCCAAGGCCGTCAGTAGTTCTAATGGAATGTTGTCTACTCCAGGGGCCTTGTTTCGACGCAGGTCTTTCAGTGCTCTGTCAAACTCTTCACGCAGTATCGTATCTCCCATTTCATCTTCATCTACATCCTCTTCGATTTCCATAATATTGTCCTCAAGCACATCGCCCTTGTATAGACCCTCTATATACTCCTTCCACCTTTCTGCTTTCCCTTCTTTGCTTAGAACTGGGTCTCCATCTGAGCTCTTGATATTCATAGAAGTGGTTCTCTTTTCTCCAAAGGTCTCTTTAATTTTCCTGTAGGCAGTATCTATCGTACCCCTAGTGAGATAAGCCTCTACATCCCTACATTTGTCCTCTAGCCATCTCTGCTTAGCCATCTTGCACTTCCTGTCGATCTCATTTTTGAGACGTTTGTATTCCTTTTTGCCTGCTTCATTTACTGCATTTTTATATTTTCTCCTTTCATCAATTAAATTCAGTATTTCTTCTGTTACCCAAGGATTTCTACCAGCCCTCGTCTTTTTACCTACTTGATCCTCTGCTGCCTTCACTACTTCATCCCTCAAAGCTACCCATTCTTCTTCTACCGTATTCCTTTCCCCCATTCCTGTCAATTGCTCCCATATCCTTTCCCTGAAACTCTCTACTACCTCTGGTTCTTTCAGTTTATCCATCTCCCAACTCCTTAAATTCCCACCTTTTTGCAGTTCCTTCAGTTTTAATCTACAGGTCATAACCAATAGATTGTGGTCAGAGTCCACATCTGCCCCTGGAAATGTCTTACAATTTAAAACCTTGTTCCTAAATCTCTGTCTTAACATTATATAATCTATCTGATACCTTTTAGTATATCCAGGGTTCTTCCATGTATACAACCTTCTTTCATGATTCTTAAACCAAGTGTTAGCTATGATTATGTTGTGCTCTGTGCAAAATTCTACCAGACGGCTTCCTCTTTCATTTCTTAGCCCCAATCCATATTCACCGACTATGTTTCCTTCTCTCCCTTTTCCTACACTCGAATTCCAGTCACCCATGACTATTAAATTTTCGTCTCCCTTCACAATCTGAATAATTTCTTTTATTTCATCATACATTTCTTCAATTTCTTCGTCATCTGCAGAGCTAGTTGGCATATATAAACTTGTACTACTGTAGCAGGTGTGGGGTTCGTATCTATCTTGGCCACAATAATGCGTTCACTATGCTGTTTGTAGTAGCTTACCCGCATTCCTATTTTCCTATTCGTTATTAAACCTACTCCTCCATTACCCCTATTTGATTTTGTGTTTATAACCCTGTAGTGTCCGCCCCAGTAGCTGAGTGGTCAGCGTGACGGATTGCCGTCCTCTGGGCCCGGGTTCGATTCCCGGCTGGGTCGGAGATTTTCTCCGCTCAGGGACTGGGTGTTGTGTTGTGTTCATCATCATTTCATCCCCATCCGGCGTGCAGGTCGCCCAATGTGGCGCCGAATGTAATAAGGCCTGCGCCATGGCGGCCGGACCTGCCCCGCGAGGGGCCTCCCGGCCAATGACGCCAAACGCTCATTTCCATTTTCCCTGTAGTCACCTGACCAGAAGTCTTGTTCCTCCTGCCACCGAACTTCACTAATTCCCACTATATCTAACTTCAACCTATCCATTTCCCTTTTTAAGTTTTCTAACCTACCTGCCCGATTAAGGGATCTGACATTCCACGCTCCGATCCGTAGAACGCCAGTTTTCTTTCTCCTGATAACGACATCCTCCTGAGTAGTCCCCGCCCGGAGATCCGGATGGGGGACTATTTTACCCAAGAGGACGCCATCATCATTTAATCATACAGTAATGCTGCATGCCCTCGGGAAAATTACGGCTGTAGTTTCCCCTTGCTTTCAGCCGTTCGCAGTACCAGCACAGCAAGGCCGTTTTGACTATTGTTACAAGGCCAGATCAGTGAATCATCCAGACTGTTGCCCTTGCAACTACTGAAAAGGCTGCTGCCCCTCTTCAGGAACCACACGTTTGTCTGGCCTCTCAACAGATACCCCTCCGTTGTGGTTGCACCTACGGTACGGCTATCTGTATCGCTGAGGCACGCAAGCCTCCCCACCAACGGCAAGGTCCATGGTTCATGGGGGGGGGGGGGCATATAGCATATAGGTAATCGTATTACAACCCATTCAGCAGTTAGAAATACACCCTGAGGAAGGCATCTTGCAATAGTCGCCGTTACGTAGTTGACAGAGCGGTCCCAAACCCAGAAGAATTTTATTTACAGTGACAGTGACATATGTCCGCTGAAGATCCTCAGTATATTCTCAATTATCTCTTGAGGAATTGTCTCTGTCCTTTCCCAAATTGCGGCTTTCAACACCGTCAGTATTATGGAGTCGTCGTTAGATAATTTTGTGGCCCACAGAAAAAAATCATGGAATGAACGATTAAGTGATCTCCCCGGCTCTGGAATATCACCGTATCTGAGTAATCGAAGCAGAAAGGGGCAGCTCAGCGTAATCACTGATTGCTGAAGCCATATCAAGTTTAGACGGCACTGTCCCTACACCTGTGGAGTGAAGAAACTGTGCGTTTGCGTCCGCCGCGCGGAGTGGCCCCTCGGTTTGAGGCGCCATGTCACGGATCGCACGGCCCCTCCCGCCGGAGGTTCGAGTCCTCCCTCGGGCACGTGTGTGTGTTGTTCTTAGCATAAGTTAGTTTAAGTAGTGTGTAAGTCTAGGGATCGGTAACCTCTGTGACCTCAGCAGTTTGGTCCCTTCGAAATTCACACACATTTGAGCATTTTGAGTTTATCTCCGAGTAATATCAGCAGTTTTGATTATTTCCAGACAATTCAGATGAAAGTTTGCCACGTTAGACATCATTAGACTTGTAAGAAATGTGTCATCTTGGTCCATTCTACCCAGTAATGTTGTGCAGAGATTCAACCTACTAACTTTATCTCCGTGTCGTAACTGTTGCTGACCCACTTCCAACTTATGAGACTGTACCGTTAGTTCTGTTTCACAAATGGTTCAAATGGGTCTGAGCACTATGGGACTTAACTTCTTTGGTCACCAGTCCACTAGAACTTAGAACAACTTAAACCTAACTAACCTAAGGACATCACACACATCCACGCCCGAGGCAGGATTTGAACCTGCGACCGTAGCGGTCGCGCGGTTCCAGAATGTAGCGCCTAGAACCGCATGGTCACATCGGCCGGCTCTGTTTCACAGTCCTCTGCAGAGAGGTGCAAGGCATATGTTATGTTCCGGACTCGCTTCGTTACAGAGCTGCACGAGCTCGTCTGATATTTTCTGACGTTAGAATTGTCATTTCAGACTCCTTTGGTTACAAGTCCCATCTCAAGCCACTGGTATGTCCACCTGGATATTGTTCTTCTCTCTGGAAGGCGATTATGGTGGTGACTTCCACGGTGATTGTGCATGAGACAGAACTGTTCAACTGTCTCAACACGCACACGACTGCAAACGTTCCATAGTGATCTGAATGGCAAGCTACTTGAGTCTGATTAGATACAATAGATAGCGCAGGCATATTTAAATCCTAAGACGGCATCAAATTGAAAATGTAATAGGCCTACATGTTGCAAGGTTGTTTCGAGTACGTTGCAGTAGTTTCGCTGGAAAGCCCTCACAAATGTTCAACACAACACTGTCCCTACCTCTCCCCATGTAACTTCCATGTTTTTTGAGCCCTGAAGGAAGACATTCGTGGTTGTCAGTTTGCTAGGGACAAAGAGGTACGGGCCTGGGTATAATCAGGTAGCAACCGCAAAAAATTGTCCGTGAATATATTGCCCGTCTTGTCTAATAGTCAGATATATGTACTAGTCCGGATTTCCCGCATTATGCAAGCGGTGGCCTTTAACTGCTTCGGCTATCCGAGCACGCTTCACGGCCTGTCCAAATTCTCAGCGTGTAGCACACTACTTCCTTAGCAGCCCCTGTCCAGCATCTCGCAACATTTGGCAGGATCCCGCAAGAGGCCGGACCTAAATTGCATGCACACTGAAGATACAGTGATGAGCCAGAATATTATGACCCTCGACGTTCCATCGACATAAACCCGTTCAGACAATAGCAGCGCCACCTGGTGAGGAATGACTGCCAGTCAGAAACATGCACGGTGCATGCAGCATCTGTGAGCGTGCTGCCGGTGTGTAGAATCAACTGTGACTGAAATAGGCACGCGACCATCGGCACTGGACGTTCCCGCAGTGGCAGAGCGTTGTATGGTCTGATGAATCACGATATCTTCTTCATCATCGCGACGGGAGGGCGCGAATCCGTTGTCTTTCAGGGGAACAGCACCTTTACACATGTCCACCGGAACTGAGACCTACCTGAATAATTGGAACAGTTCAAATGGTTCAAATGGCTCTGAGCGCTATGGGACTTAACTTCTGAGGTCATCAGTCCCCTAGAACATAGAACTACTTAAACCTAACTAACCTAAGGACATCACACACATCCATGCTCGAGGCAGCATTCGAACCTGCGACCGTAGCGGTCGCGCGGTTCCAGACTGTAGCGCCTAGAACCGCTCGGCCACTCCGGCTGGCTTGTAAAAGGAATTTTATTTTTAACTATAGCAACTGCATGTACAGGACACGTATTATCACTTTTTAATACATTGTGGGAGCAACCAGTGATCAGTGTTATTACTAATATGTACTATAAAAAACAGTCTTGATCACTAATTATTTATTCCGGTGACCGGTTTCGACCACAACTGTGGCAATCTTTAAACCAATGAGCAAGCACCTCCTTCTGCTGGTAAATCACTCTGGTGATTTATTGGGCAAGCTGGTGGAGGTTCTATAATGGTGCGGGCTGTGTTTACATGGAACCAGAAGACCCAGTCCTTTGGTACAACTGAACCAATTGTTCACTGGAAATGGTTGTGTTCGGCTGCTCGTAGATCATTTGAAGCCATTCAACGATGGAATTTTTATGGAGGACACTGCACCATGTCACTGGGCAACAACTGTTCCCGATTGGACAATTCAAGCGAATGATTTGGCCACCCAGATAGCTTGGCATGAATCCCATCGAAAACTGGTGGGACGTAATCGAGAGTTCTGTTCGTGCACAAAATCCTGCACCGCCAACACTTTCGCAGTTGTTGACAGCTGTAGAGCCGCATGGATCATTATTCCTGATGGGGACTTCCAACGACTTGTCGAGTTCATATCACGCTGAGCTGCTGCAGTGCGCCGCGCGATAGCAGGTTCGACTCGATATTCGGAAGTATCCCATGACTTTCGTCATCTCAGTGTACGTGTTATCACAAGTATTTGCTTTGTTTTGTGCAAAATGCGACATAGCTTGAGGTCGAATAAACTTATACTTAAATGAAAGACATCTTTTATTTTTCTCATGTAACTCTTTATCTGATATGTCACAAGACCCTCTTCGAATCTGAAAGTTAGTTGTATCGAAGTAGTCAACTTCCAAAATGACTGTCACATTGGTAACATAGCTTTTACCCTCCCCCATTTAAAACAGCTTGTAACCTCCCAACATAATATAATAACTTCCCAACAGTAAAAAATATAATTATATAATTCACGTTTAGCGTAACCTACCAACAGATAAATTTCGTAACCTACCAATAATAAAAATGTAACTAATCTCCTAATTAAATTGTGGCTCACCTATAACCTTTCAATAATTGACTGTGAATTTGAACTGGTAAATTTTGGACGTCAGCAGTGCTGCGTCATAGCCCTTAAAGATCATACTGAATAAATTGAAAATTCTTACCTCGATAAGGTCGCCGGATAACGGGTATATATCTGCTCCTATAAGAAATTTTTCTGGCACAGCCCAGTGCAACGCTGGCCGATAGACTTGTCATGTATAAAAAGAAACAACTGATTTTTCTTTACAATAATCGGGATGACCATGGATTGGAGAACTTAGTAAATTCTCTAAATTGAGATGAATGATTGTCAAAAAGTTAATTTTTATAAGAAAGATTATTATTAAGAGATTTTTTTAAAAACATTTATATCGGACTTAATACTACATATGCGCGAGGCAGCTTTTACCTTATACTACAATGCTCAGGCACCGCCATCGCTCCACACGACCGGCCCAGCCAACTCGATACACCAGACTGCTAGCTACTAATTACTACTACATCTGCTACACAGTTCCTACTGCTGACAACACTGCTCTCTGGTCTGAGATTCTCTTATAGCTTACATATCGCAGGCAGCGCGTGAGCAATCCATCGAAATTACATATGCTCGAGTGCGCTAGCAACAAAATTCCTTAATCATGGGCCTCTTACTAACCTGACTTTAAATTTCTGTCTAGGAACCCATTTTTATTTTAGGAGGGTGGTTTCACACCAGTGGACCACCCAACAAAATAGAGACGATATCGCACAGGTGCTACTGGGTCCGTCGTTACTGCATGCACAGTGAGTATTACTGCTGATTTCTGCTATTTGTACGTGCTTTCTCACACTGAACCGGAAGAGGTGCTGCTTCGTTTGGTAACAGTGGGGTGAGCAGGCGAGGCTGGAGGAGACTAAACGGCCGAGACCGGGGAGGGGGACGGAGGGACTCGCCGCGGTATTGTTGGAGCGGCGCTGACAGCACCTCCACGTGGCGCTCGACACCTGCCCGCGGGTAATTAACAATATAACAATGGATGGCTAATGAATCAGCAACACGCATGCTGTGGGGGACTTAATGCCGCGGAATCACGCCCGCCCGCGCCGCGCCTGGCACAGCCGATAGCGCCGCCCATTACACACACACACACACACACACTCCCACACAAGTTTCGCCATTAAGCCCGCCGGCACCTCGCGCTGATAAGCCGAGCCCTCCGCCCATAACACGCGCCACGACAGTCTCTGGCCCGCGTGTGCCAGCGCTCCACCAGCGCTCCACGTTCCTAGTGTCTCGTCCCGAGACGTAATGATGGACGGAGCCCCGTCACGTATCGTTAACGTTCCGAGCAGCACTATGGTGAGCATAACGCGTGTTAACATCCTTCTCTCGAAACCCTGCAGTTTCTCGGGACGTCATTGACGTTTCCACCTGGCTAGTCGTTTGTGACTCGACAGAGGGCCGAGCGGAGAAACCCCCGCGTGACGTCAGGATAGCCATTGGGAACCTGTGAAGCGTTAACGACGCTAGTACAACAGTTTTAGAGTTCAGTCGCCTACTCTCAGTGTTTACAAGTCATCGTTTCTCAGCAGTAGCCTCGGCTGTTGCTCACTGAGCTGCGTGTCTAATTCTGGATGACGTCTGTCCAGCAAGCTCTGCGGTAGGACGTCCAGGCGAGGTTTAGTAACCCCAGTGACATGGCGGTTTGCTGGCGAGTAGGCGCGGCCATTGCCCAGCAGCGGGCTGTCTACTGGAGTGTCCTACGGAGCCACTCTACATCTACATTCTACATCTACATTTATACTCCGCAAGCCACCCAACGGTGTGTGGCGGAAGGCACTTTACGTGCCACTGTCATTACCTCCCTTTCCTGTTCCAGTCGCGTATGGTTCGCGGGAAGAACGACTGTCTGAAAGCCTCCGTGCGCGCTCTAATCTCTCTAATTTTACGTTCGTGATCTCCTCGGGAGGTATAAGTAGGGGGAAGCAATATATTCGATACCTCATCCAGAAACGCACCCTCTCGAAACCTGGCGAGCAATCTACACCGCGATGCAGAGCGCCTCTCTTGCAGAGTCTGCCATTTGATTCTATTAAACATCTCCGTAACGCTATCACGGTTACCAAATAACCCTGTGACGAAACGCGCCGCTTTTCTTTGGATCTTCTCTATCTCCTCCGTCAAACCGATCTGGTACGGATCCCACACTGATGAGCAATACTCAAGTATAGGTCGAACGAGTGTTTTGTAAGCCACCTCCTTTGTTGATGGACTACATTTTCTAAGCACTCTCCCAATGAATCTCAACCTGGTACCCGCCTTACCAACAATTAATTTTATATGATCATTCCACTTCAAATCGTTCCGCACGCATACTCCCGGATATTTTACAGAAGTAACTGCTACCAGTGTTTGTTCCGCTATCATATAATCATACAATAAAGGATCCTTCTTTCTATGTATTCGCAATACATTACATTTGTCTATGTTAAGGGACAGTTGCCACTCCCTGCACCAAGTGCCTATCCGCTGCAGATCTTCCTGCATTTCGCTACAATTTTCTAATGCTGCAACATCTCTGTATACTACAGCATCATCCGCGAAAAGCCGCATGGAACTTCCGACACTATCTACTAGGTCATTTATATATATTGTGAAAAGCAATGGTCCCATAACACTCCCCTGTGGCACGTCAGACGAGCCACACAGCTGGTCTGATATTCCGTAGGCTCTTACTTTGTTTATCAGGCGACAGTGCAGAACTGTATCGAACGCCTTCCGGAAGTCAAGAAAAATAGCATCTACCTGGGAGCCTGTATCTAATATTTTCTGGGTCTCATGAACAAATAAAGCGAGTTGGGTCTCACACGATCGCTGTTTCCGGAATCCATGTTGATTCCTACATAGTAGATTCTGGGTTTCCAAAAACGACATGATACTCGAGCAAAAAACATGTTCTAAAATTCTACAACAGATCGACGTCAGAGATATAGGTCTATAGTTTTGCGCATCTGCTCGACGACCCTTCTTGAAGAGTGGGAGTACCTGTGCTCTTTTCCAATCATTTGGAACCGTCCGTTCCTCTAGAGACTTGCGGTACACGGCTGTTAGAAGGGGGGCAAGTTCTTTCGCGTACTCTGTGTAGAATCGAATTGGTATCCCGTCAGGTCCAGTGGACTTTCCTCTATTGAGTGATTCCAGTTGCTTTTCTATTCCTTGGACACTTATTTCGATGTCAGCCATTTTTTCGTTTGTGCGAGGATTTAGAGAAGGAACTGCAGTGCGGTCTTCCTCTGTGAAACAGCTTTGGAAAAAGGTGTTTAGTATTTCAGCTTTACGCGTGTCATCCTCTGTTTCAATGCCATCATCATCCCGGAGTGTCTGGATATGCTGTTTCGAGCCACTTACTGATTTAACGTAAGACCAGAACTTCCACATTCTACGATGACCACTGATGACCTGTCAGTGATGCACCTGCTGTCGGTTGCGTGTTAATCTCTCTCTCCCCCCCCCCCCCCCCCCTCCCCGGTAGGTTTCACCTCCCACCCACTATGTTGAACAGGATCTGGACCCCAAGAGGCCCTGTTGCTGGTTTCCGCATTGAAATTCAGTGCTGCGATGTGGTGCTGTCGGAAGACTGTCAATTCTTCCACCAGTAGACGGTAGGCGGTGAGCAGCATGAAGTTCAGCAGTCGAAGGCCATCATCTTGGGTAAATCTTTGGGTAGTTCATAGAGTGTGTTGGAGGATATCGGACATAGATTCACTACAGTATTGTAAGCGTGAAACTGCGATTACTGTGAATGCCATTGATCCCAATTAGTATGGTTAAAAACAGTCTTGGTTGCAATTTTAGTTTTTTATTTTTCAGCTACGTGTTTCGCCTTATTTAGGCATCTTCAAGTTATCTACACAGCAAACAGAGAACAAATACATCTATTTAAAAATCGCGATCGCGTTGTTCAGACTTGGATAACCTATAAGGATGTATAAACACATCAATTATTGAAAGAGCAAATACCTCAATTTGGTATTTCTTAGAAGAATCCTTTAGTCAGTGTAGCCAAAGGGCATCGTCGAACATATCAGGCCAACATCGCCTTCGTTAAACTCAGTAAGAACTAGAAATATAAAATAATAAAGTCATTACTTTTTCTAGACGTTATGCTGATCTTGGTGCCTCTCGCGTCCATCTAGAAAAGGCAATGATTTTACTATTTTATATTTCTAGTTTTTGCTGAATTTAACGAAGGCGATGTGGGCCCGATATATTCGACGATGCCCTATGGCTACACTGACTAAAGGAATCTTCTAAGAAATACCAAATTAAAGTATTTGCTCTTTCAATAGTTGATCTGTTTGTATATGCTTATAGGTTATCCGAGTCTGCACAACGCGATCGCGGTTCTTAAATAGATGTATTTGTTCTCTGTTTTCTATTTAGATAACCTGAAGACGCCTAAATAAGGCGAAACACGTCGCTGAAAAATAAAAAACTAAAATTGCAACCAAGACTGTTTTTAACAAATGCTGTTAAGCACTGGTTTGCTGTATACCACATACGGATTGGAAGAATTGATCCCAATGATCAACTCATGATGAGAGGTGGAGGGCTGGGTAGTTATTGTGAGGCTATGACACAAACAGTTCGTAATGAGTGCATGTGTCCTCCTTATTCTGCTATACTCAACAGTTTCTTGCTATGTTCTCCTGTGAAAGAGATAGTTTCTTGAAACGTGACTTAGAGCTAATGAATTTGCTTGTCTCACTTCCTTCGGTTTTATGTCACAGTCTCCTTCCTGCTGGACGTGTGTTCTCATTTGACATATTGTGTTATGATCTGTCAATGACATGAGCCACTTGCGACATACTGACTCGCTTCCTGCATTAAGATCAAAATTACACAGGCGGTAGATGATCCTAAAATGCGTATTCTGAGACGTGGAATCAACGGTCGCAAATTAAGGACCAGTTGTAGGTGCTGTTGTCACACATTGGCTGTAACCTGTGACGTCCTGTTGTGTTGTTTGAGTTACATGAGCACTATCCTACAACAAAACTGGGACAATATTTGTTTTGCTTCTATATCCTATTGTGTCGACAGACTGATCTGTAGCGTAGCCCGAGGTCTAGGTTAGGCAGGAAATTTATGGCTACACTGAAAATTAGTATACAAATTCGTTGACTTCGTCAATTCACGACCAAACTGCCACCTTTCAGCCTAACCTAGACCTCGAGCTACGCTACGGATTCGTCTGTCACCACAACATACGAAAAAGAAGAGGGAGAGAGAGCAAGCAGAAGGAAAATAAATTTTGTCGGTGCTCTGTTCTATGTACGACTGCAGGCATATGGCGTCACATGCCACATCATTATGTCATTGGTCAGAGCAGACTGGTGACATTTCTGAATTAACTACATCAGCCGTTAGAGCAATGTGTGGGAAGCATGCAGCGCTGTGTTGTTTATGTTTCATAATAAGCAACTGACTCCTTCGGCGATGAAAAGCCACACGAAGATACCTATGATGTATCCACGGTGGAATTTACTGTTTACGTTTCATGTATGCTTAACAAAGGTGGAGCACTGCTCTTAACAGCATGTTGCAGACATGCATTTAGTATGTGGTGTTATAGAGTGTAGTACCCAAAAGTTGAAGTGTCTCGTCAACAGGCATAACCGTAGTTAGGAGAAATTTGTCTCAATGGATAGAAATATATGAGAAACTCGGTCGTTCGAAACATAGGTAGTCACTGACCGAGATTTTCGAAAAGAATTGTTTTGACAGTGGAATTTAATATGTTGTTTATTGAATGGCATGTTCTGTCAGTTGGATTATTCTGTGCAGTGCCGAACTCGCATATGTAGGAGAGGACTGGCTTTCATTATGATACTGGACCATGCCCTTACAAATGAATAGATGAGTATCCCTGAGCACCTAAACAACAGGCAACACAAGCGTTGGACTTGGAGGAGAAGTCCTGTCAAATGGCCGGTGCGACAGGAAAATCTCGTTACTAAAGATTACTTTTTCTTAAGAGGTTTAATGAAGTCTTTCGGATATAACGCCCCAGCAGAAACTGAAGCCAATCAGTTTGCTGGCGATAGAAAAGCCCGTTTCATCGTGCAAAAGAAAACGGAGGTACGTTGTACCGCAGGGTTTTGTGGACAGAGGTCTGGGTGAATAACGTGCAGAATGACAACTTCACACATTTATTAGTTGAAAACAACCGTCGGTTAGTAAACTAATGTTATGAAACAAGGTTTAGCCGCCAAAGAAATGAGCCAAAAATTTACAGTTGAAAAAATACGTTTATTTTATAAAATTATTTTACGAAATTAGGCTTATCTGCCAAAGAAATCAGCACAGAATTTTTACAAATAACACAATACAACAAACTGCTCTGGAAGCTACTTACACGGAATGCGCCCAAGGATACAAATGTCAGTGCATAATTTCCGTACTGTCCATTGTAACAGGTTACATAAGGACATAGCTACGGTCATATGAAAAACAACAAATATTGGGATTCTGAGAACAGTGATTACAAGCCTTATTGTATCACTTTGGACCTGTGGCTGTTAATTCGGACCAGAACGGTCTCGACTCTAGCCACAATAAACCAGTGGCACTCGGAATTACACTTCAGTTAAGGAAAGAAATTTACAGTTAGTTTCTCAAAATTTTTAAAGGACATCATATTCGCCGTTGACTGTAGAAATTATTTCACTATTGCAATTTCGGCCCTTGTGTCATTCTCAAATGGTACTGCTAAAACTAAAATGATACGAAAATGAAGCACCGAGTGTACTCGTATATACGGATATACACAAACATGTCATGTACGCACTCGTACGTTAAGAAAATGACGAAAATAATACATCACTTACATTTTGCTTCACCACATGTCAGACTTCAAAACTCTCCGACATGTATACATGTCGTCGTAGAAAAATAGGTATTTTCACTGCAGAAATGCAGTAATATCACTCGAGTGTGGAGTTTCGTGTGTTGTGAAATGATGTATATTACACGAAATTATACCAATGTTAACATCATTCACGTAAATCGTTACAAATCCATGTTCTAGCACACTGTTTACATGCAAACTAAGGCCGTTGGTGCAAAAATTCATTCACAAGCCGAGATAATATGTGCGCTAATCGGAGACAGTACAATCCAGCAATAACAGTTGTAAAATTATTATCGTATTCATTAGGTGGTATACTAACTCACACTGAGTAATTTCACAATTTAATGAAACCGACAGCCAAATAACGTTATACCTCGCGAAATCACGATCGTTAGGAGCTCCACTTATACACTACTGGCCATTAAAATTGCTACACCACGAAGATGACGTGCTACAGACGCGAAATTTAACCGACAGGAAGAAGATGCTGTCATATGCAAATGATAAGCATTTCAGAGCATTCACACAAGGTTGGCGCTGGTGGCGACAATTACAACGTGCTGACATGAGGAAAGTCTCCAACCGATTTCTCATACACAAACAGCAGTTGACTGGCATTTCCTGGTGAAACATTGTTGTGATGCCTCGTGTAAGGAGGAGAAATGCGTACCATCACGTTTCCGACTTCTTGGTGTAGCAGTTGTAATGGCCAGTAGTGTATTATAAAACAATTCAGCAACTCTATAAATGTAAAGTAACTCAGTAAGAATTATAAAAATGTTTCTTAAAATACATTCATAAAATTCTTTCCATTATTGTTTCAGGATACCACTAATGTTCGTAATATCGGATAGGTCAGCACAATAAACATAAAAAATGTAAGATAACCCAAGTCTATGACTTGTTAGACTTGGTGACTGTCGGCGTTAACGCCAACCTCATACGGTGAATAGATGCACATGAATACAAGCCCCAGTGTCTAATCGTTTACGTGACGAACGGCCCATCTCAAAGTGGAGGCTCTGCCTGTGAGCTCTGAATCAACAGACGGTTCGGAAACGAACATCAAATGGCAGTTACTCAATTCAAATGGCGGTTACTCACTTCAAATGGCAGTTACTCAATTCACCAACCGGGTAAGAAAGCACTCGAGTACAGTTAAGCTAAACCAAGTTTAGTTCACCGAAGAAACGTATCGCTAAATGTAATATTCCTTGCACTACCGTGGTTCCGTAAGGGAACAACTCCCCTCCTGGAACTTAAGCGGTGGACGTGTAATCCACCGCGGGATGGTAGTTAATTCCAATTCAGTGCCGAGTCTAATACCAACGCCGGTCAGCCAGTAGCTGCTGCATCCGTCGGTAAGGCAGAGTACAGCCCCGGTAGCTGCGCCTGTTAACACAGCTAATCATTTAAAAGTCATTCCGAAACGATGCAGCTTCCCGACTCACGTCATGCTGTCCATTTCTCGCCATTCCGGACACATCTTCGTACGCAACGGCCTGCAGGTGGCGCCATCAGCAATGGGCAAAGATGCTTATGGTAACTTGAATGTACTGACAAGCCGCACAATGTCAAAGAGCGTGACAAAAATATGTGAGCCGTGGTGGTGGGTGCAATGAGACTGGCGTTTTTGAATTTGCTTATTGTCTGCTGTATGCATCCATACATACCATAAATACGGACGCACGTATGTGTGGATGTATTTATTTAAGTTCAGCATCTCCTGCTGTATGCTATATGCATCCATACATATAATAAAAACGGATGTACGTGTGGTGTCACCGCCAGACACCACACTTGCTAGGTGGTAGCTTAAATCGGCCGCGGTCCATTTAGTACATGTCGGACCCGCGTGTCGCCACTGTGTGATCGCAGACCGAGCGCCACCACAAGGCAGGTCGGAATAGGACTCGCCCCAGTTGTACGACGACTTTGCTAGCGACTACACTGACGAAGCCTTCTCTCATTTGCCGAGAGACAGTTGGAATAGCCTTCAGCTAAGTCCATGGCTACGACCTTGCAAGGCGCCATTAGCCTTACATAGTTAGATAGTTAGCGTATGAAATGTCTCATCAAGAACGTTGTAAAACAATGAAGAATTAAAAGATAAGTATTTGAGGAGCTGCATACTTTTCTTATTAGCTTTCACTACTTATCCTGTTCCAGAATTCACGCCCGTCTGCGTTAGATTTCGGCCTCCTCTATCTACAAGGTGTTGGCACATTTACCAACACATCAGTACGTATGTGTGGATGTATTTATTTAAGTTCAGCATCTCCTGCTATACCACTGGACCGATTCAACCACATCTGGTACAAAGAAAGAAATTCTGTTGACATAAGAACCACCAGATTCCTATTTAAGTGAGTATGATAACGTGGAGACAGAATGGGTGAGGAGGATGAGATGGACGCTGACAGGGAGAGAAGGAAACGGATAGAGAGACGGGAGAAGGGAAATTGACAGACAGGGGGGAGAGACAGAGACGGACAGAGAAAGGGAAGAGCAGAAGATGGGCAGAGACAGACTGGAAGAAGACACAGCAGAGAAAGGACGTGGACAGTGAGAGGGAGAGGAGGTGATGGAGAAAGAGAGGGGGGGGGGACATGGACAGAGAGGTAAGCAGCAGAATGGATAGAGGGGGGAGGAAGGAGCAGATGGACAGAGAGAGAGAGTGGTAAGAGGTGATGGGGTGGAGCAGATGGACAGGATGAGGGGATGGAGGCGATGGACAGAAAGTTGAGTAGGAAGGAGGAGATGGGGGAAGGAGCAGATGGACTAATAAAAGACTGGAATAAATACCAATTTGACGGCCGCTGCTTTAACGCGGACAGTTCTATTGCTCCAGCATTGGAGACCTCATGAAATAAGCAAGACCACATATACAGAATGAATTCAAAGATGCTGCAAGGAACGAAATGGGTTTGAATACGACATATGAAAATATAATACTGATACCTGGGGGTTTAAATGGAATTTAGAGAACATATATTTAAAGTTGGGTGTGTGAATATTCTGCTGTCACCACTAGACATAATTAGAATGAGATAAGCTAGGATAGAGTTTGTGTAGAGGCTCAATATGCGGATGTAATTGAGCGGAGAATCGTGTATGTTGATACGGACTACTCTGCACCAAGCACTGTACATTGGCCTGCGGTACATTTAGGTAGATATAATGGTCTTTGGTCCGTCTGTAATGACTTCAACGTTAAACTACCTTCAACACCTTCTAAACCTCTCGTTGTTCCACATAGTTTTTTTTTCACTGGTTGCGATGAACTTCTTACTTCGGAGTGCTTATAGTCTTGTACGAGCAGTTCGGTTTAATCTTTCTGCTGGATCACATTCTTGACATTTAAAGGGGAGGGACTTTGCGAAATACGCCACCTTTAACCACTAACGTACACGAAGGAAACTCGGTAATTATCGGAAGTTATCCACGAGCTGGAAACTAGAGACGAATTAGTAGCTGGAAACGGAAACACCTCCGATCTGTGGAACGTTCATTGCCGACTTGGCAGATAATTTGACGTAACGTCGACTTCATTTCTGCATTGTGCGATAGAGCCCGTTAGTAGGTCAGGAGGTCCGTAATTTCGCTCTCGGGACGAGGCGCCCTTTCAGTGTAGACACCGAAGGAATTACGTAAGCGTGAGCGCTTCCTTCGTTAACACAATTTTTCGTTGTTCAACTCTGAATGCCTCAGCTAACGTAGAATGAACACAAAATAAATCTGCACGCGTTTAGTCATTGATTTCGTTCACTGTTTAAGAAAATAGTTCGATCTAGTAGGAGCTCATGTTAATCGTAGAAAACAATCATCCAGTTTTGTGCCAACAATGTACTGTCATAGAGAAACAGCTCTCGTAGGAAATGAACAAAAGGGGTTCTGTGGTAAATAAGGAAGAGAATTGTACGAAGGCGAGTCGTCAGTTGAAACCGGGTAGCTTATACCCAAACATTATGCGAGACAATTACTTTCCGTGTCGGTGTGGCCTCTCTGGAGGTTCAGCTTCTTCAAGCTGCCTCTCCTCAACACAACGAGCAGGCACTCGGTGCATCAACCGGGCACTGGTGCTGGTAATCAGTACCAGCGCTCCGTGAGAATATTTCTCGAACAAGCCAGCAAGATACTCGAGGAAGACGCAGGGAGCATATCAGGAAAAGACTTCCAAATACATCTACCTAAGGCTGCCTGTTTATATCGATCGAGAATGCACAGTTTACAGATACGAGTATATCCGCAACTATCACACAGAATCAAGGTACACAGGAAAAGATACATCACGACAGACTTCCAGAGGACTCTAAGTTGGTCACATGCTTGGAGAAATATGCAGACGACGATTTTACCCACGATCATTAGAATTATTTGACTATATGTCAATTACAAAAACATACCCGTCCCTCATATAGACTTGATCTGAAGAAAAAGAAAAAAAAACGTTCAAATGGCTGTGAGCCCTATGGGACTTAACATTTGAGGTCATCAGTCCCCTAGAACTTAGAACTCCTTAAACCTAACTAACCTAAGGACATCACACACATCCATGCCCGAGGCAGGATTCGAACCTGCGACCGTAGCGATAGCGAAGTTCCAGACAGAAGCGCCTAGAACCGCTAGGCCACACCGGCCAGCCACTTGATCTGAAACCCTCAGTTTTATGTGAAGCGTGTAATGTTGAGCGAATGTGGCACACATCCAAGAAGACACACAAGCACCTGGCCAGGCAAAATTTTGCTGAGCGCCGCCTACGGACCGATCACCGGCTTTTAGTGCACTAATCTTCTGTTTATCTAAAAGCAGTAACAAGCATCGTAAAAGGTATCTCTTTCAGGGGTATTAATTCATTCGGCGTATTATTGTTTTGAGAATCAGTTTTATAAAGTGTAACTACAATTACTTTAGCTGTTGTCCAGAAAAAGATAAATTTTGTCAAAATGGAAGTGACTGAATATTCGCTAATTGCATGCCAGCCGAAGTCGCAACTAACTTTTCTACTTGACTTTGACTGCAAATTCCGCAAACAAGTGCAAATGCTGTAACTCATACACTCAATTACTGTAAATTATTTTTCCAGCTGGGTAAGATAAAAATCCATCATCATTTAAATAACCTTTAAACTTGTCGTAACAACTATTTCACTGATAATGCAACCTACAAGACCAATGCTTCTCCCATTAATATTAATTTTAGGCGTTTCTGATTTTTCACGTTACTCTTTGAATGACACCAGAGTTCCTTCCTCGTAAGTACTAACACTCTGAACCAGTGTCTGTTAGTTAATGTATCTGGCTTTTGAAATCACATAACGGACCAATGAGTAAGAACTATCCCTTCGGCAGAGATTCACGATTTTTGAGAAAGAATTTGACACCATTCGAAAAACAATCTGTATTAATTACCCTTGAGGAACAGGTGCTGAGTCAACGTTCGTCAATATGCTGAAGAATATTTACAAATATAGCGCACTGCATATAAACAGGAAAAAAGAACTGTTACTGTATGAAGATGCGATTGCCGAACGATCACTGGAGCCAGTCACCTCTACAAAAAATATTGCAGTATATAAAAGAGTGAAAAAGAAAATCGAGCATTTCTTATGTGACAATCAGTTTGGCTGCAGGAAATATAAAGGCACCAGACAGGAATTTCGGACGCGCTT
Source organism: Schistocerca piceifrons (assembly GCF_021461385.2). NCBI lineage: Eukaryota > Metazoa > Arthropoda > Insecta > Orthoptera > Acrididae > Schistocerca > Schistocerca piceifrons. Next base: position 534,415,382 of record NC_060144.1, on the reverse strand, counting down.
GAAGATGGAAACAAGAATGATGAAAATTCAAGACATCATCACAGCATTTGTAGACTTCGAAAAAAGTTTGACACTATAAAATGGTGCAAGATGTTCGAAATTCCTGGGAAAATAAGCGTTTGTTGTAGGGAAAGACAGGTAATGTACAATAATATGTATAGGATCAATAATATATATAGGCACCAATATGCATACGAACCATTCCACTGTTAGACAGTGGTAGGTCTTTCCCTTACAGTTGAAACTATACAGTAATAGCAAGGTTACGTTGACGGAACTAACTCGTTTATAAATGTACCAACTGAGAAAACAATGCAGATAATTAGTAAAATATGATAGTTTTCAATTACAGAAATAGCAGAAGTCACTGACATGTCACAAGAGGAAAGTTTTCCATCAGGAATAGAGTCTCACCAAAGGCAGTAGTATATCAAGTTTCCTGGTAGTTATATTTCTCAGTCATTTGAGAAACTGATTTGTTAAAGAAAAAAATAGGCTCAAAAGTACAATAGTATGCTAGTGGCGATATGTTGATGACCCATTGCTGATATATGGTGACACAAATGAGGAGACTGAAGAGCTACTTACATTATTCAATTCTTTCCATAAAATATGAAATTCACAGTAGGACATGAGAACGACAAAGGCATATATTTCCTCGATCTTAGAAACATCAACCTCCAACAAAAACGTAAATTCTGCATGCATAGAAAAAACATATACACAGGCATAAAATAGATAAAGCATCAAGCCACACCACTAGGCACAAACATGGAGCGTTTATGTCCATTCTACACGGAGCACATTCAACTTAAAGTAAAGTCTGAAGACAGAACTGGACGCTATAAAGCTTATTTCGATAACTAATGGGTATGCCGCCAAAATAATTGATAATTTAGATACACGGATATACAAGAATAAGACAACAAATTACTACACTAAGAAAGAAGATAAAATAGTTATCAGCATCCAGTACCTAGTTCCCGTTTCACAAAAAATGGCATTCAATTAAAAAACAACACGTAACTATTGTTTTATCCAGTATTAATTAGTTAGGACACTTACTAGCCAACAACATAATCACAGATACACACAAATTCGACAACACTATAGGATATTAAGTATCACGCACCAATTTTCCTGCCTATTATGTAGAAAAAACAGGCAGAAATTGAAAAATCTGTTTCCAAGAACACACGAATGCTTACGAACTTAACAAATTCGAAAATAAGTCGCTACACGGTATTGTTGCAAACCAAACGCATTATCACCAAGAAAACAATTTGGTAATACTACAGAAAGAAGCTCTAAATTTATCAGAAGAACTGGAGGTGTACCTTCATAAAATCACAAATCCTAAATCTATGTTAAATAAACACACAGATTCCACTAGCCACAGTTATATGGTAATTTCATTTTAAATTGTGTTCCTAAGACATGTCAATTTATTTAAAACGCCGATATCTGATGGTACACAATAAACTTGGTTCAAATGGCTCTGAGAGCTATGGGACTTAACATCTGAGGTCATCAGTCCCCTAGAACTTAGAACTACTTAAACCTAACTAACCTAAGGACATTACACACATCCATGCCCGAGGCAGGATTCGAACCTGCGACCGTAGCGGTCGCGCGGTTCCAAACTGAAGCGCCTAGAACCGCTCGGCCACCACGGCCGGCACACAATAAACTATCTCTGGTCATCTCATAATACACTGCATCTGTGAAATGTTTTGAAATTCTGTGCATATACAAGTGTGCGGCTTGAGTGACGTAATCTGTGATTACAGAATGGATAGATTAACGTCTGTTGGCACTAAAACATTAAAAATGTTCTTCCTGGAGTATTCGGTCAGTTTTTCACAGTTTCTCATCAAATTTTCCCTCATTTGATTAGTGAAATACAGAACCTTACATTTAACCTTCTCACAACATAAACACACATTTTACATCGCCTCAATCAAGAGCAGAAGTGAATAGTGAAGTAAAACAATTTATACCTAACGATGGATTCAGGATCCTAAATGCATCTTGTGATTCATTCTCCTTCTATTTTTCATTCTTTTGCTTTACCTGCTGTCGGATTCCAGCCCCCCCTCCCATTAGAATTAAATTTCCTCTCTTTTAACTTTCTGAATCATTTATTTTATTTGTTTATACATTCTTTCAACTTCATCATCATTTGCGGAGCTAGTTGGCACATGTACTTGATTACTATGGTGTATGTTGGCTTCTTGTTTGCCTTGACTACGATAATGCTTTCACTATACCATTCATAGTAGCTTAAGGGCAGTTCCATTTTTTCGTTCATTATTAGACCTAGTCTTGCATTATACCTACTTGATTTTAAATTTATAACTTTGTACTCACCTGACCACAATTCCCGTTCATCCTGACACGAAACATCCAGCTTTGTCCAACTTTGAGCTACCCATTTTCCTATGTATATTGTCTGACCTATCTACCCGATTAAGAGATCTAACAGTCCAAGTTCGAATGCGCAGATTGCCAGTTTTGCTTTTCCTAATGAGGACATCCTCCTGATTAGCCCCATCCGGAGATTAGAATGGGTATGACTGTTTTACCTTGGAATATTTTACCCATGAAGATTCCACCATCATAAGCACGCAGTCTACTTAGAAACTGCTTGTAAGTCCGGTGACACAATCGTCCTGGACATCCAGAAATAAGGAATCAACTTCAGACCGCTTGTCGGTAACACGTACACTACTTAGTGTGAATGATGTGCTATTTGTATCTCATAAGAACTGAATTTTCTGAGTACGTGGCGGTTATTTGTGCTTAGATGGTTTTCTTCGAGGTATTTCATAATGTTCGAACACGGTATATATACGAAAATCGTACATTTAAAGCAGCCGTCTATACTAAGTAGTTACACTTCGAACAAACCACACTGTGCAAAGTGAAGGTGAAAGGTGGATGAGAAAGAAGAGCAAGGTTTTATTTTCAGGAGACAACATCTACGTCTGTGTCAGTACTCTGCGAGCCACTTGATGGTGTGTGGCAGAGGGGTACTTGTAACCTCCCCCTCACTTATCGACCTTAACGACAGTGAAAAATTAAACCGCGTATACCTAATGGAAATTTGGGAAAAAGCAATCGTCACCGAAGTTAATTTGTCGGTAAAGAAGGAGGAAGGGTTACATCTAAAGGAAAGAAAAAATGCAGATGAAATTAGTGGAAATTAATTTTGAAAACGGGTAAAGTTAATAAAGAAAGTAAATGTGTGGTCGTTACGTTAACAATTAACTGGAGTTAATTAGATATTTGAGATTTGGGGAAAATTACGCTCGTGAGTCCTATGGACAACTACTATAATAACTGAAAAAGAAAGGTTAATGTACATATAATTAGCACTAAAAGCGTGGCAACTGAAGGTTGAAACGTGTTGTGCGAAAACTGAATGTTTGACAGAAGTAATAAATTTCACTACACTCTGACTTAATTTAGCAAAAGAATTAATAAAACCGAAAAATTGAAAGTTAATTTAGTGACTGAAATTAATAGTGAGCTTTGTTTCTGAAGCTCTACGAAATCAAATACAATAAGGTTATTCTTGGGCAACCTCGACAATCATCTCAAAAGCAACATGAATCTACGCAATTTAGAAATAAGAGATTTAACTTTGAACTTGAATTAAATGATTTTGAACAATTAACAATAGTAAAATTTAGTATGTACCAAGCTGACATACAGTCACAGGTAAGCTAAAATATGGCAACAAAACTCGCAGTCTTAATTTGTGCTTGTGTAATCGAAATATAGTAGCCGGCTATGAATATTTCAACTGAACTTTGAAAATAAATCAGTGAAATGGAATGATATTACTTTAATGCTGGCGTTTGAATATCAACGAGGCAGGGGTTCATTTCGGAAAAGGAAGGGACCCTGCTTGGTAATGGAAACGGGACAATGAGCAACAAAGGTTCATGTTAAGTTGCTGTATTTTTGTGATGCAAATGGAACAGTTTGAAAAGCTGAGGTCTGCCATACAGTTCTAAAACTTTGCTTGCTTTCAGACTTCCTTGTTGGTTGACTGATGTTTTGAAGTCGTCGATCGAGGAGGTGGCGACAATCACTTATTGTCGGCCGTCGCTGTTGCAGAAGCTGGCTGTTGGCGCGACTTCTTCTCGACATGGTCACCAGGCGAAACAGGCATTTGACGTGTGCCAGCTAATGTTTCCCGTCCGTGACACCGTGTCAGAAACTATCATAGCAAGTCGAGCGCAATTACATGCTGCAAAACCCCGAAAGCGCGGCAACTCGCGGGATCGTCACTCAACACACTTGCTCCACCGCCCTACTCCAGCCAGACTCTGCTCTGTCCGTGCTCCACGCGGAAGAGTTAACACTACCAAAGATCCTATATATATATATATATATATATATATATATATATATATATATATATATATATATATATAAACTGTAAAACAATTACAATACAGGAAGACACAGAAATGTCATTTCTTCAGGTAACAAAATAAGGAAAAACTTTATATTACGATAGGTGGAAATAGGAGGATATGCATTCCCGGCGCTACATACTTCTGGTACCACTAATCGATCACCCCTTGCACTCGAGACTATGGCGTGGGAAAAATGATTGTCGGTAAGCCTCTGTGTTAGCTCTAGCTTCTCAATTTTTCTCATTGTAGTCATCTCGCAAGACGGTATGGGAGGAAGTAATGTGTTATCCGGCTTTTTCCGGAAAGGGCTCTCGAAATTTCAGTAGTAAATCTCTCCGTGATGGACAATGCCTCTCTTGTGGCGTCTGTCACCGGAGTTTGTTGAGCATCTCTGTAATGCTCTAGAGCCGACCAGACGATTCAGTGAGGAAAGGCGCCGCTCTTCTTTGGATCTTCTCTGTGCCTACTATCAGTCGAATCAGGTGAGGATCGCAGAGCGATGAAAAACACTCAAGCGTCGATCGAACAAGCGCCTTGCAGGTCACGTCTCTCGTGGATCAGTTACATTTTCTTAAGATTTGAATGGGGGCTATTTTACTTCCGGAATATTTCACCCAAGAAGATACCATCATCATAGACACGTTATTTCATTAGAAGCCGCTTGTGAGGAATTGTGACAAAAGCCTTTTGGAAATAATCTAAAAATATGTAATCAATTTGAGATCGCTGGCGGGGGTGGCCGAGCGGTTCTAGGCGCTACAATCAGCAACCGCACGACCGCTAGGGTCGCAGGTTCGAATCCTGCCTCGGGCGTGGATGTGTGTGATGTCCTTAGGTTAGGTAGGTTTCAGTAGTTCTAAGTTCTAGGGGACTGATGACCTCAGGAGTTAAGTCCCATAGTGCTCAGATCCATTTGAAACACCAATTTGAGATCATCTTTGTTTGTACGACGGGAGTGGTACGGGAGCGGGAGCTGTCGTCGTGGGAAAGCTGGACATTAGCATAAATGATTAGCGAACAAGATAACACAATAAACAGAATATTTACGCAAGTCGTTTTTCTTCAAACGTACGATGACTGAATACAGAGAAAGCGGAAAAAAAGTCCAGTCGATAGAATAGCAACAAGAATGAGGCTCTCCGAACTAAAGTACGAATGACTTTATTGGAGCTGCGACCAGGCGATGTCTGCATAGCGCAACGTTGAGAAGAGGCAAGTGCAGGTGTCTGTGACGCTGCCGCCGGCCGTCCCGTATCGCGGCGGCGTAGGGCGCCCGTGGTACGGAGCTACTGGAGGTGTGGCTCGCCGTGCACGCTCCATTGGGTCCCCGGATCCCACACCACCGCTATTGGCGTCTGACGGAAACTTGCAGTTCCGTTGCTGACTTTGACGCCTATGGGGTGGTACCGATACGTTATTCCACACCTGTAACGAATGCACTCATTTCTTTGTATGAACAAAACTCCAGCTGTGTCTCTTAACAAAGATATGCCTCAATCGGAGCTGCTTGTGTATCAATGGATAGTTTTCTTTGAGGTATTTCATAAAGTTCGAACACAGTGTATGTTCGAAAATCCTATACGGGGGATGTTTGAAAAGTCTGTGCAAAAATAAAAACTACTTACGTGTTTGGGGTTAACCTTTTTTATTTTTCGACATATTGTCCTTTTAGACTTATACACTTCGTCCAACGCTGTTCTAATTTGTTGATCCCTTCCGAATAATAGAAATTGTCCAAGTCTGCAAAATAGCTATTAGTTGCTGCAATCACCTCCTCATTTGAATAAAATCTTTGTCCCGGCAGCCATTTCTTCAAATCGGGGAATAGATAGGAGTCCGAGGGAGTCTGGAAAATAGGGGGGATGTGAAACGAGTTGGAATCCTATTTCCATTAATTTTGCGACCACAACTGCTGAGGTGTGTACTGGTGCATTGTCGTGATGGAAAATGACTCTTTTGCGGTCCAATCGCCGACGTTTATCTTGCAGCTCGGTTTTCAGACTGTCCAGTAACGATGAATAATATGCACCTGTAATAGTTTTACCCTTTTCCACGTATTCGATTAGGATTATCCCTTGCGAATCCCAAAAGACAGTCGTCATAACCTTTCCGGCCGAAGGAATGGTCTTCGCTTTTTTTGGTGCAGATTCTCCCTTGGTAACCCTTTGTTTAGATTGTTCTTTGGTCTCAGGAGTGTAGTAATGTATCCATGTTTCATCCACAGTGACGAAACGACGCTTAAAGCCCTGTGGATTCTTCCTGAATAGCTACAAACCATCCTTGCAACACTTCACACGATTCCGTTTTTGGTCAAGCGTGAGCAATCTAGGAACCCATCTTGCGGATAGCTTTCTCATGTCCAAATATTTAAGCAAAATATTATGTACCCGTTCATTCGAGATGCCCACAGCAATAGCAATCACACGCACCTTAACTCTTCTGTCATTCATCACAATGTCATGGATTTTATCAATGATTTATGGAGTCGTAACCTCCAGAATGTTCAGCATCACTTATGCCCATATGGCCACTCCGAAAATTTTGAAACCACTTATAAACTGTTCTAATCAATCACTTGGCTTTCTTGATTCACACTAATGCCAAACACAAAGAAATAGACCAATATGGCTGAAATTTGGTGTGAGGTCTTTCCAAAGATGGTACTGACTAAACATGACCTCGATACGCACCAGTGGTGCCATCTCTCGAACTTTGCATGGACTTTTCAAACACTCCTCGTATTTATGGCAGTCATCTATACGAAACATAGGCCAAAAAACTGTACAGAGTAAAGATACAAAGTGGATCGGAATAAAGAAAAAGTTTTTAATTTAGGAGGCTATACTAGTAGAAGACACTGTAGCTAATAGCGTCATATGCTATTGTCTTAAGGTATTTGTAGGAATTTTACTGGTCGAGTTTTTCGGGTCAGTTGTTTCCTTTGCTGGAGATAGCACCGGTAGCGCAAAACACTTGCTGAGATGCGGATGAACTTACCTGTGCCGCGGTCGCTAATACTGCTTAGCACTCGCTGTAATTACCTTGTATATAAATATAGAGTCAGTGTTTCTTTAAATTGCAAATAGTGCCGGCAGAATTACACGGTGCGCGGCCGGGATCGCGTATTAATATTCATGCGGCGCGGGGCGGCAGATCCAGGCTGGCGCTGGCTGTGGCATTATCTCGGGCCGCACGCGAGCCGGCCTGCCCTCCCCGCCTTTGTCTCAGAAGCTACAATTTCGTCGTCTGGCGGCCTTTTAAAATTCATCTTATTCGAGTTGTTATCGGCGTAAATGTCGAGTCCGTAACGACCGGTGCCGAGATTGCACCCCGCCGTCGACGCCGCCGGAGAGTCGCCGCGCCCACTTCTCCCGTGGGCCTCTGCTGCGTCGGCTGCCTGGCGGAATCTGTCCCGTGTCCTCGGCCGTGCCCTCACCGTTCTCGTAATGGGAGACACTCCGTTAGGGTGGCGCCTACCTGCTCGCAGTCAAATTGTGTCTAATGCCGAGGAATGGTCCGAAAACGGCGTTAATAGCAATCGATGGTCGGGGGACAGGGGGTAGTTTCGTGGGCCAACCAGGCAAAATAAGCCGCTTTCATTGGGAAAAAAAATTGTATCTGTCCCGTTCCTATCGAGATTTTTCGGCTATAATCGCTCGGGCAGATTGCGGCAACTAAAATAATACGTCGTGATACTTCCCACATTAACGTTTAACATGCCAGATATAATTACGTGGACGGAATGCTCTACAGAATTGCCAAAGTTTCACCACCCGGATGTCCACCCATGGGTTCAACTTTTACGCCTTTTAATCCTCCAATTTGTGTACAACAGATATTTAAGTTGATAGATATTTCTTTGGGACAGTAGGGTTGAGTCACTGCCGGGAGAAATAGTCTGTAAAGAGAATCTGGCATTCGAGCGCTCGTATGTACGATCGAATTCAAGGGCACTTGTGACATATAGACGCGATATTTTATTTGCATGTTCCTTCTAAATAAACAGCAAGTAGTTCTCCTTCCTATACAGAGAGCTTCAGCTAACACCAGGCCCCCGAAATGAAGTTTTAGATTCTGGTGGGGACATTTTCAGTGAGCTGTCTGAATGTCCGTGGAGAAATGGCAGCTATTCTTCCTAAAGAGCCGAAACTAGAGTAGACAGTGATCTCCGACAATGGGGTCTGGAGCCATGTAGACTTTATAAATGATTCAAAAGGGTTCAGGTCGGGACTGTGAGCAGGCCAGTGCATATCAGGAATGTTATGGTTCACAAACCACAGATATTGCTTCATCACAAGGTGCATTGTCATGCTGATACAAACGATAATCCTCTCCCAACTGTTCCATTAATATACGCAGTACACCTTGGTGCGGAATGTGTTCATATCCTTCCACATTTGGCGTTTTCTTAAGCACGGGGACCACACCCCAAACCATGAAATCAGCGCCATGCAATAACACAAATTTCCTCGCGCTTCACTGGTGGCTCTACTCGTGATGGCAGGTAACGTTCTCCAGGAATTGGCGAAAAGCAAACCCTTCCATCGGACCACCGCAGGGTACAGTGCAATTCGTCACTCCAAAACACTAATTTCTGCTCATACACCATCCAGTGGCTTCGCTATTCTCTCTACCTAAAGCGTTACTTAGCGCTGACAGCGGAAATTTGCGGCTGGTGACACGCTGCTGGACTACTGTGTCGCAGTCCTTTAATCTCCCTATGCGCTGTCATTGTGCTATCTGGGCTGCTGGTACCACTTCAGAACTCACGAATGATTCCTCGCGGCTGATTTCAAGCGAGTTTTTACATCCACCCTCCTCAACGCTCGACGGTCCGTGTTCATCAGAACATGAGCCTTGATTTAGCCGTGGTTGTTACTTCGGGTCTCCAAAATAAGATCGCCAGCAGTCGACTTCGGCAGCTTTAGAAGAGGCGAAGTGTCCCTGATGGATGTGTTATTCAGGTGACATCCAATGACTGGTCCACGTTCGAAGTCACTGAGCTCTGCTGACCAATCCATTCTGCTGTTACTGCTTCTGTACTGGCAGCACAATACTTCCCGCCTCCTTTCATACTGGTAGGTGCACCTCTCGTGAATTTCGCATTACATAGAGGTGTCCGCGTAACCTACTTATGATGAGGTAGTGTATAAAGTGGTGTGATTTTTGCTATATTATAGCTGTCAACGTGGAGAACTATCTGACGTACACAACTAACTTTTTAACATTTAGAGCTGCTGAATGACACAGACTTTATTTTTCTTAACTGGAACTGTATACATCTTTCTTCCGCATTGGAAAGAGCCCTCGAAGACGAGACGACTCCGACGGCAGAACGTATATGTGACTTGATCAAACAGTTACAAGGTAACAGCGCCATCAGGAGAGGACACACAAACTTCCAGTCTACTGTATTAACTGTAAGCAAACACGTTTCTGACAACTGGACAGTGATGTGTGGTGATGTTGTCTTGTCGCAATTTGGTCAAGTTCCACATATACCACTTCACTGAATTCCTCTTCGAAGGCTCTTGCCAATGATACAGATAAACTATATAGTCCCATTAATTAATTCTGTGTCATAATTCGATATCTTTTTACTGCAATTTTTAAACGATCGATGTTCGCTGAGACGTCAGCCACTGTCCATAATGCATAAGTGCAAAATTAGTCGAGCAGAATCAGAAAACGTGATCGTATTTCGTAAGAGGATATTGTAAGGGCTATAAAATAATAGAAAGGTAAATGAAATTGCAATTGGCACACGTTGTCCACAACATGTTATTACAAACGCTTAGAAAAGTTCAAAAATGGTTCAAATGGCTCTGAGCACAATGGGACTTAACTTCTGAGGTCATCATTTCAAAAATGGCTCTGAGCAGTATGGGACTTAACTGCTGAGGTCGTTAGTCCCCTAGAACTTAGAACTACTTAAACCTAACTAACCTAAGGACATCACACACATCCATGCATGAAGCAGGATTCGAACCTGCGAGCGTAGCGGTAGACTGTAGAGCCTAGAACCGCTCGGCTACTCCGGCCGGCGAGGTCATCAGTCCCCTAGAACTTAAAAATACTTAAACCTAACTAACCTAAGGACATCACACACATCCATGCCCGAGGCGCTTAGAAAAGTATCAGAGGAGAAAAGATACCAGTCATAAAACTCTGGCAGACAACAAACAGGAGATATACGTAGCCCTAGTTGGTATACGTGTGCCACGTGTAATGTCCTCTGAGATGATCCATGAACTCTATTCGCTGTCGACTTGATTTCTGAAATGAAGGGCCGGCCGGGGTGGCCGAGCGGTTCTAGGCGCTACAGTGTGGAACCGCGCGACCGCTACGGTCGCAGGTTCGAATCTTGCCTGGAGCATGGATGTGTGTGATGTTCTTAGGTTAGTTAGGTTTAAGTAGTTCTAAGTTCAAAGGGACTGATAACCTCAGAAGTTAAGTGCCATAGTGCTCAGAGCCATTTTGAAATTAAGGTTTCGAAAAATCTTAAAGGGTGGCTCACGGGTTGCAATTACTCATTCAGATACACGCTATACGTGCCTTGCCTTCCATGATCGGATTCATTTGCTGGCCGGTGGATATCTTAAAAATCCACTTGAGGAACTCCATGTGAATTGACAGTAATCCAAGTGAAGAGGAAATCTGGGCCAACAGGAGGCCCGAAAAGTTGCTTTACATCTGAACGGTAGAAGTATTGGTCCCATCAGCAACGTGGGTCAATCTCCGTGGTCCCATTCAACATGATGTCACCGCACACCAGAGGCCTACTATTAGTGAAACGGTCTGCTTCCACACTGCTCGGGCAGAATCAAGAAATGTTATCGTGCTTCTTAGCAGGATGTCGAAAGGTTTGCAAAATTATAGAAACGCTAATGAAATTGCAATTGGTACACAACATTGTTCAAAACATGCGATTGAAAACACTTAGGAAAATATGAAAACTATTTTAACTTGAAATTAGTATTCAGTGAGGGTCAGTCACAAGATGGAAAGAAATATGGTAGTGATGTATGCATTCCTCAATTCGTTCATGCTCCACTGTCGTCGACGCTGGCCCCTCTCTACGCTGTGGAACGCAATACAAGACGTCTGGTAGAATGATCTGAGCCTCCGTATAGCGGATGTGAAACTCCTAAGGCAGCTATAGGCCCTTCCAAGCGTAGTCGGACATAATCGTGCAGTTAGAAGCAGGTACCAGTAATGATGGGGAGTTGGTCGACCTTTTATTGCACTACGACGAGCATTTTCTCCTTCTCGGAACCTTTACCAAAAAGTAAAAGTGACACTTTGTGGCATATTCAACGCTGCGAAGGCGGCAATGTGTTTCTGACCAGTTTTAAAGCGTCAGAGGATTCCGAATTGCATCTTCACGTTCTGTAGATGTCGGTTGAATAGGTTGCGAATTTATTTGAGAAATTAAGACCCCCTCGGTTTTTGAGATGAGCCGCGTACGTTTTAGAGAAGCCAATACGAATCTTAGGGTATGAGACGAGGGAGGAGTACAGAAGCTTTGCTCTATGAGGTGTACAGAGAATCGTAAATTGAACGGTTTGTGTTGTATACTATGACTGTCCAAAGTAAGATAAGTGTCGACGGGAAGTAAGATGTGAAAATAAAAGGAAACATATTAATTAAAGAATTCAGGAGAGAGTAGTGAAATGAAAAGTTACGAAGGAAACGCGTCTTAAGTTTGGTGACTCGAGTATTCATGATGCGTGATAAGAGACGGTATTTGTCCTAAAATGTTAGTAAGACTCAATATATTTAACAGAAATATTTCAGAAAGACGGTAACCAGAATGGAGTGTATCACGTTACGACAATGATCAATGTGAGGGCGAACAGAAGTACTTTTAGATAGAAACTGTTATTTAGTAAACAATGAATTCAACTGTAAATATTTCTTATTAATTATTAAATTTTATGTTACGTATCAAATTTCATTAGGAAAATGTTGCATACGGTAGTGAAACAATGGATTTTAACCCCACCCTTAATTTTATTACCTCAAAATATTTAACTATACCACGGGCGCTAGTCGCGCCAGCATGTCTCTTGGTAATCGATGCCAGAGAGATTTGCCTCGAGTGTGCTGTGGGGCTGGTAAACCGTGACCGAAGCGGAAGGCAGGCAGCGTCGGCTGGTACGCAGCCTCACACGGAACCGCCTAGTAAGGTTCATGTGAAAGTGTTGTGTTAACAACTATGTCAGTAAAAGTATTAGCTGCTAATGACTCACCATCAGCATCTGGAGGGCGACACAAAATGAGTATCTGAGTATTCAGGAGTTGCAGAGATCAGCCTTCTATAGGATATATGTTGCCATTCAAGAAATATTCAAAACAAACCATTTACTTGCGCCGTGAACACAGAATGGAAAATGGCGCGCCACAGTGATCACAAACGTTGGCACCATCAAGATCGCAGGCGAACTCGTTGGTATCTAAAAACCGTGCAAGATCTTCAGCTTAGTACCAACTTTTAAAGAATGCATATAAAATCATATTGATGTAATATGGTGATGAAATCTGTTGGAATGTGGTGGCATGCAACCGAATGCGTAACAGTCTGTCATAGAGCTTATCGTGAAACTGGCTATCCTTTAAGGCGTAGCTGCAGATAGTGCGATAATATGTATTATAGACACGGAAAAAACCAACATCCAAAGGCTGAATTTATCCTGTGCTTCCATGCGGTATGAACTGCAATGTCACACTCTTTTCAGGAGGGATATTTTGCTCTAAAGTACTATGATTTTTGTACGCATACCAGGAATCAAACGAAAGCAAATTATTTTGACTAGCTCCTGGTCAAAAGCAGTGCTCATACCATTGTTGTAGTTCTCTCACGCCCATTTCCCACTCTAGCTTGCTGTGGCGTAAATACTCGTATTTCCTACTGCCCTTGCAAGATCACGCACACGAGAAAGAATCGTAGGGAGGCAGAGCACCTGCAACTTCTCGCAGCGCAATAAATAACTTTCCTGCCAGTTTACCGTCCAGATTGCCAGTCGGCATAGTTGTATACGGATGCGTTAAGGCATTCATGTCAGTTAATCTTGATACAACTCTCTTGGTACCTCTAATTGACAGGATTCCTTTCATGTGTGTTTCTTCTTCAAATCCCGACTGATCGGCGTTCAAAACAAATTCCTTATTGAATGAGGGGATAAGTTTGTTCTTCTCATCTGTAAATGTTCAGGCCGTTTCCGCTGTTTGCTGTGCATCGTCAAGTTCACGAGTTGTTTGAAATTTCATTATCTTACGTTTTCCAATGCTGCAGCACTGTTCGAAGTTATGTAACCACCCACTACTTCCCTTGAACTCACTGTAACGTATGTTGCGCGCAGTTTGATGTGCATAATGTAGTAGCTCCATCTCAGGCACATCCTATAAATGGTATCGAGTATCCTTGAAACACGCAAACACCGTAATTGTAAGACGTGCGCCTCGTCCTCCCTTGAATATCCGTAGTTTTTCTTATGTACTACATGGTCATAGTGCTGCGGACTTACTCTGTTCATAATTGTTTTTTACTACGCTGCGGTTGTTGTTCCATGTACGTAATTACTTTCAGTATCCGCCGCTTGGAGGACAATTTTCCTTTGCTACGTTGCACTGGAGAGAGGATTTATGGCTCACTGTCGGACAAGATGGTGAATTACATGACTCGACACCTGTTTCAATTCACTTTCACTTGTTACAAACGTATCGTCATCGTAGTACTCCTCACGTACGAGGCGTGTTTTTTAAGTAAGTACCGTTTTGAAAACAAAAAAAGACGTGCTAAGATATCTCAATAATTTTATTTTTACATGAAATCCTGTGCCTTAATCTACGCACTGATGCTATTACAGTCTGATTCTTCCTTGTTTACGTTGTGTACTGAGTGTTTAATATGCCTCCGATAGTCGTGAGTCCCGCCGACTGTGAAGTACGGGCTGTTATAAGATTTCGTAGTGCTAAAGGCCTAAAAGCGATCGATATTCATCGTGAGATCTGCGCAGTTTACGGAGAAAACATTATGAGTGATGGAATGGTAAGAAAGTGGGTGAAAGCATTTAAAGATGGCCGCACAATTGTGCATGGTGAACAACGAAGTGGGCGTCCTTCGGTCGTCAGTGAAAGTTTGGTGCAGAAAGTGGACAAAAAGGCGAGAGAAAACAGACGCTTTACGATTTACTCCTTGCGGGATGACTTTCGTAATGTTTCTCGTAGTGTTTTGCATGGTATTGTGACCGAGCACTTGAATTACCGAAAATTGTGCGCACGTTGGCTACCGAAAATGTTGAATGTGCGCAAAACCAAACGTTTAGACAGTTCATTGACTTTCCTTGAGTGGTACCACAACGACGGTGATGATTTCTTAAGCCAAATTGTTACGGGCAATGAAACATGGGTGGCCTACGTCACACCATAATCAAAGCAACAGTCCATGGCAGTTGAGCAAGGGCATTGTTTTGCTGCAAGACAATGCCCGTCCGCATGTGGTGAATCAGACCAGAGATCTCATCACATCTTTTCGATGGCAAACTCTAGATCATCCTCCGTGCAGCCCCGATCTTGCGCCCAGTGCCTACCATCTGTTCCTGCACTTGGAAAACACCTGGGCGGTCAGCGTCTTCAAGACGATGACGAAGTCAAAACAGTGGTGATGGAGCGGTTAACAAGTCAGGCGGCATACTTCTATGAGGAGCGTATTCAAAACTGGTACAACGTTATGACAAGTGCCTCAATATTGACGGAAATTATGTATAAAAGTAGATTAAGGTACAGGCTTTCATGTAAAAATAAAATTATTGAGACATCTTAGCACGTCTTTTTTTAATTTCAAAACGGTACTTACTTAAAAAACACGACTCGTACATTGCCCGCACGGTGGATTGTATACGACACCACACATTCCGCTGACTCATCTTACAGAATCGCTAATATTTCATCTGCCATTTCTCTCTCACTCTGCAAAATTCCTTGGGCTGCTTCCCGGCGAAATGTCAACTTCGGTAACTGTTGTTGAAGATATAATTCAATGTTTGTTTATCGTTGCCACTTGCTCTGCTTCGAACCAACACTACTAGCGCCGTGGAGTTTTTGTGAGTTACTCGTCGACTAAGTAGTCTAACTACGCTCCATAACCTCATGCTGTGCTCACCACTGGATACCTCCAGTCCCGCCCCCTCTTGCCATCAGCAGCCAACGTTGTGGTTTCATGGTAGACAATATGTGCGGCGTCGAATGCCGTAAACATCATTGGCCTTTCGTGGTCTCGCACTCAAGGTATTCCCAGTCAGTCACGAGTATGCCTGCGAACGAGGAAGGAATCGCCCGGTCCGCTGAAGTGCCGTGGGTAGTGGACGGCTTGTGTACTGAAGTTGTGTTGGCGAACGCTGGGCACGGCGGGCCGTCCTGAGGAGTGGGTACGGAGTTCGCATTGTTTGTTTGTCGGCCTCTTCTCGGTATCGTGCACGGGGATGTTGTGGAGCAAACAGGCACCGGTAATATGGTGCCGGCCTGTCGGTAGCTCGATGCCATGTTCCGAATGCCGCTCCCATGGCTGTAGATTCACCAGCAAGGGGTGTAAGCTGTCGGATTGTCATTGTCTCGCCGCTGTGTGCCTGGAGTACGGCGCCCTGGGGACATTAAAACGGTGTTCATTTGAGGCTGCTGCAGACCGATCATCTATGAAACGCGATATTGTCCTGTCAGTTGTTTTTTTTTTGAGATTTTAGCTCCTTTGTGTGTCATGTTCGTGCTGTTCACGTAGTAATGTTGGTGTTGCCTACCGCAGATGAGTTAGTGTCTTATTAAACAGTGCATATCAGTTTGTTGGTCTCTCGTGAAAGTGAGGGGGGCCTGTTATGACATGTGCAGTTTCGTTCTCGTTCAGTCCTCTTTCTTAAAAGTAATGTTAAGTGTGGGAATTATCCCGGATTTATGTCTTTAATCATGTGTTTAAGTGCTGCTAAGAACTATCGTGCTTTGTTGAGATGTACACAGCCGCGCAGTCTATGGCGCCTTGTCACGGTCCGCGCGGCTTCCCCCGTCGGAGGTTCGAGTCCTCCCTCGGGCATGGGTGTGTGTGTGTTGCCCTTAGCACAAGTTAGTTTAAGTTAGATCAAGTAGTGCCTAAGCTTAGGGACCGATCACCTCAGCAGTTTGGTCCCATATGATCTTACCACAAATTTACAAATAAAAAAAAAAAAAGAAAAAGAAATTACAACTGAGACATACAGATACACATGTGTCTCCATTGAACTGGCTTTTATGCCATGTATGTTCTTGTGTCTAGTTTTCTGTGAGTATGTAAGGTTTAGCGCCCCTTTTGCGCCAAAGTATGCAAACATTTCAGTGTGTCCCAAGTGATCCGATGTTCACGCCATGTATGTTATTGTTTAATGTTTAGCGTGAGTATTCACATTAAACGTTTGCTTAAATATTTGTCTTAAAATTTTGAGTTTTAATATTGGCAATTAGCAGTCAGTTTATCACTTTTCCTGTGTCATTGTGCTTTCATAACATTTGTATACCTTACGTTATTTGTTGTTTTAATGTTCATGGAACATTACAATCCCATATTTTGTTATCAGTTATAACAGTAAAACTTCCTTGTCATGCAGCCAAATGTAATAAATATATTTCGAGATCTAACTGTTGCGATCAGCCAGCGTGAATTGAGTCTTCCAGTGATGTGTAAAGTCCAGTTTTTCTTCCTCTTAATAAATGATGAAGTTAAATTTATCCGGTAAAAACATGAACAGCATCCACTTCTCCCCCTCTTCCTCGCAGGTTGCCATTTTAGGGTATAATTTAATTATCGCCCGGAGAAAAGTATTTTTTTTTCAGTTTCTGTAATCCTGGTACTCAATGAAATACCTACCACGGCACGCCACTAAATGATCAAAAATAAAAGGGCGGCCCGTTGATAAAAGGGAAATGTGTTGCTTCATTTTTGGTTTGGATCATCTAATGGCGTGCTACCGTAGAATGGCGCGGGGATTTCATTACGTACAGTGACTGGAGACACGTACTCTAAAAAAACAATGAAAAATGAATTACATAACTTTATTTTTTCGGTACCCCCGACATGTTTCAGCGCTTTTGATTGTTTCTTCAGTAGGTTTGTTTATTTTCCTTCTCGCATGCAGCTATTGGATATTTATGCTAGTAGCTCTAGATCTACTACGCAATCTACAGCTTGCCACAATTTCTGACGTTGTTTTGTCTTTACTGTTTGTGTCGAGCTAACACTCTTTTTTCTTTCGTTTTTGTCGTTACACATTCATTTTATAAGATTTCCTGCCAAGCAAGAGCTTTCGCCGCTATTGCGTATTGTTGTGGCTGTGACTACACAAAAACAAAAAAAAAAAAAAAATAAAGAGTGTTACCTCCACACAAAAAATTAAAAACACCACAGCATAAGGAACTATGGCAGGCTGTAGATTGTGTAGTAAACCTAAATCTGCTAGTACTTCAAAAATGTCCAAATGTGTTTGAAATCTTTGGGACTTAACTGCTAAGGTCATCAGTCCCTAAGCTACTTAACCTAAATCATCCGAAGGACAAACACACACACACCCATGCCCTAGGGAGGACACGAACCTCCGCTGGGACCAGCAACACAGTCCATGACTGCAGCGCCTTAGACCGCTCGCCTAACCCCCATGGCCTGCTAGCACTAATGTCCAATAGTTCCATGGGTGAAGGAAAATAAACAAACCCACAGAAAATAGCATAAAAATTGCTGAAACATGTTAGGGTGAAAACAAAACAACAGAGGTGTCCTGCACAAGGAGGAATTCCTCTCCGAGTACCTGGAGGTTGACGACTCCTCCATTAACAAGTGTGACTGTACGGCTCGGGTCGTGACGACGCAGACACTCGTCGTGTTCCGCTCAGCTCGTCGGCTCTGCGGGGAGCGGAATGGCCAGGGGGATTGCGGAAACGGTCCGCCACCAGAAGCTTTGTGCTCCCTAATGAAACGCCGGACACCGCAGCCACAGTGATGGAAAGGCGAACGTGACTGCGCGTTTCGATACAGGCACTTCACGGGAGGTCGATTACTGCCATTGGCCGTTCGGCGCCTGGGACCTGTAGTCGGTACGGCTCAGCACTTCTGCCCGACAAAAGGCGCAAAGGCCGCTTATCGCTTTGTGCCAGACCCTTAAGCTGTTTGCAACGCCACAGTGGAAGAAATTGAAGCTTACAGGGCGTTCTTGCGCACTGTGTAACATGCTACGCATTACGGCTCTCGTGCCGAGGTAGACTAACAGGCGGAATAGTCCACCCTTTGTGTTCCCTCTGCCGTGAGGCGCCTGGAGACCGCGTTTTGTTTCTGATGGGCGCTCCAGTTCTTGCAGAGAGCTTGAGATGGGCACTGCTACCGACCAGACACCGCTTTCAGCTATTGTCAGCTTCTGCAGTGGTTTCAGGTTAAGAAAAATTGCTCCAGACCGTAGGCGACAGCAAGAAAAGGGGAGAGGGGAGGGCTTGCAAAATGGGGCACTTGCTCCCCTCGTGGAATTTGGATATACGCTTATTAATTATTACAGAATTCTCACGAATTTCTAATGATGGTTGCCTGCGTCTCTACTAAGCTGTAGACTTAACATTACTGAGCACAACAAGACAAGTCTGCTTCATAAATCACAATATGTTATGTTTTTTTTTGGCTGTCACGCTATTCCTGGGAAATTATAACGATTGCGACTTCTTAAGCTTACACCTGGGGCCCTCCAGTCTGGTTGTAATCTTTGGTGTTCTCTTACTGTACACGCTTGTTCCACATGAAGAACTGTGGAGTTGAATCTGTGAAATGTTGGGTGTGGAAATGTTGGAACTTAGTCATAGGTGCTTACTACAACTTAATTTTTATTTAACGAGATTTATGACCAAACTGAAGAGGTGGTTATTTGTAGTCTCTCATCATCAGTAGTTGCTAACTTATATGAGGAGGACTACGAGGAAAGAGCACTGAGAATCACGACCTTAAAAGCAACATGTTTCTGAAGACATGTTGATGGAATTTTGTAGTATGGACACTTGGACCTGATGCCCGTAAACTTTTCGTGGATCAATTTCATTCTATTTACGCCGGTATTAAGTTAAAACTGAAATACAGACTAATGGAAAACTTTCATTTTTTATGGTCTGATCTGTAAACGCGATGATGGCACTTTGTGGAACTTACCACAAACTTACATATACAACCAGTAACTGCAAGTGATTCACTGATACAGTGTGAGCGCACTGGGATTCTTGAGGCGCTGGTTTGTAGAGCGTGTAGCATACCTGATGCAGAAACCTTACTATGGGAAACTGAACACCCAACTCTGAAATTAAACGGAATGGATTCACTGAGAAACAAATCTGTCGTGTCTTGGAGTTCGGGTAATCAGCGGAAGTATAGCTATTTATTACCAACGGCCTTACAGCAGTGGTAACAAATGTTCCCGCCAGATCACCGAAGTTAAGCGGTGTCGTGCTTGGCTAGCATTTGGAAGGGCGATCGTCCGGTCTGCCAAGCGCTGTTGGCGAGCGGGTTGCACTCAGCCCTTGTGAGGTAAATTGAGAGGCTACTTGTTTGGGAAGTAGCGGCTCCGGTTATGAAAACTGAAAACGGCGGGAGAGCAATGTGCTGAACCCACGCCCCTCCACATCCGCATCTAGTGACATCACTAGACCGAGGATGACACGGCAGTCGATCAGCACCGTTGGGTCTTCCGAGACCTGTCCGGATCTAGTTTAACATTTATTATTCAAATAACCTACGGAAATACAGCCGGGTGAAGTCGTCGGCAACCGTCGATATTTCCACAGGAGCACAGCCTGCCATTTTCAAGGCATAACTGCAGCAAGTAACCGCTTTTCAAAGGAATTTAAAACCTCGGTTTGCAGAGAAACTATGGAAAGATAACACTCACATACGCGCGCGCACACACACTCGCACACACACACACACACACACACACACACACACACAAACACACACACACACACATCAGAAGCGCCAGCACAAACGACGACAGAAATGATCGATTTCAATGTCAATAAACTTTACCAATAGTTGTACACTTTAAAATATTTTATTTTATTCAGTTTCGGCAATTCATTTTGCCGTCTTCATGCCCCATACGCTTTCTTCATATCAACTAACTTATCGTATAGCGCCATAAAACTGGATATCGTGAATTCCAGTCGTTGTGTAGCTGCTTCATACGAAAGAGTGAATTGCCGAAACTGGTTGCTTTCAAAATAAAGTACAACATCTTAAAGTATACGGCTGTTGGTAAAGTTTATTGACATTGAAAAGTACGTACCAGCCGATGTCCCCAGGCCGTAATGGACCAAGAGAGATAGTGAAATTAACAATAATAATGTTTAACATTTTTATGCAGCGACAGCAACTGATATTGTTTATATAAGAATATACAGCCTACAGTTGCAGGTTAACTTTATCGTTTACCTAGGTTTCAACGTTAGTAATAACGTCTTCTTCAGAACCTGCAAAAAGTTAATATTATAATGTGCTAGTAAATTATATTAGATATGGTCATCCCACAGGATGCAACGTGTAGTACTTACATAAAATATTATTTAAATGTTTGCCTAAAACATTTAATAGAAGTGACAAAACCTTATGGTTATGCATCAAGTTTTATAAAGTTGACTTAGGACATGGCTTGTTTTAGGCAAACATTTAAATAATATTTTATGTAGGATATCCATATCTAATATAATTTACTAGCACATTATAATATTAACTTTTTGCAGGTTCTGAAGAAGACGTTATTACTAACGTTGAAACCTAGGTAAACGATAAAGTTAACCAGCAACTGTAGGCTGTATATTCTTATATAAATTAGCAATCAGCGGGTGAGATAGGATTAACTCTGTCCCTCTGTTTTTGACATGGGAGATAACAGAATTCTATGCAGAATTTAAACAAAAATCATCATCTCTATTCACAAGGTTACTTGCTAAATTTAATTTGAACTGCTTCCTTAATGACATTAATCCCAATAGCTGTTCCTTGTCGTTGGAGACTGTCAAGAGTATTAATCCGTAATGTACCCTAGCTTATATGGCCTTCCTAAGGTCCACAAGGAAGTGGTCCCTCTTCGTTAGATTGTAACATTGATGCTCCGACGTATCGTGTTGCGAAAAAGCTTGCTACTCTGTTGAGCCCCACAGTAGGTCTGTGTGAGCACCACATTAAGAACTCGGCGGATTTCTTACGTCGATTAGAGGGAATATGTTTTAATGACACTGATATTGTGCCAAGTTTTGATGTGGTCTCTCTCTTCACTTGTGTACCTCTGTCTGATTCTTTACAGTTGATTGAGATGAGGTCTGGTGTGGAATTAACGAACTTATTTCGACATTTGTTGACTTCCATTTACTTTTTATTCAATGACCAGTTCTGCCAGCAAACGGATGGAGTAGTGATGGCAAACCCGTTGCCATCTATTATTGCCAGTCTGTTTATGGAAGACTTCGAGGAACTTGCCTTGGAGTCGACGGCTTTGAAAACTGTATATATATATATTTTTTTTTTTTTTTTTTTTTTTTTTTTTCAGATGTGTAGATGATACGTTCGACGTTTAGCCTCATGGAAGTGAGTATTTGAACGACTTTTGAGGACATTTGAATTCAATCCAGTCAAATATTTTTTCACGATGGAGGTGTAAAGGAACCGCTGCCTTCCCTTACTTCTTGTGTTGGGCAGGTGGTGGTGGTGGTGGTGGGGGGGGGGGGGGGTGATGAGGAAAAGAAAGCCTACTCACACTAGCTACAGGCCGGCCGTTGTGGCCGAGCGGTTCTGGGCGCTTCAATCCGGAACCGCGAGACTGTTACGGTCGCAGGTTCGAATCCTGCCTCAGGCATGGATGTGTGTGATGTCCTTAGGTTACTTAGGTTTAAGTAGTTCTAAGGTCTAGGGGACTGATGACCTCAGATAGTCCCATAGTGCTCAGAGCCATTTTTGAACCACACTATCTACAGTCTGATTGTTGTCACCATCTGATCAACGTGAAGGGATGCTTCGTACCTTGGTTTGCAGGTTCCACGTCGTCTCGGACCCTGTTAGCTAAGTTAGCCCTCGTCGAAGTCACCTTTCGTCAGAATGGTTATAGTGAAAGACGGATCAGACGTGCCTTGCGCTATCGACCATTTGTGCAGCGGGTGAGTGATGTTAATACCGAGGTGGAACCGTCGTCTACGGCACTTTTTCCTTACGCAGGGAGGATTTCGAACAGAATTGGTCGTATTTTTGCAGGAATGCGATGTGAAATGTATTTTTCGACCACCATCTTTGATCATGTTCCTTTTAGGTTTGCTTGCGTAATGGAGATGTCTACCGTATTCCTTACAGTTGTGGGATGGCATATAATAGTCAGACTATCAGGACTGTGGAGGAGCTTCTGGCATCCGTTTGCAGATTTGGGGTAGTTTTATTAAGGAAGCAGTTGAAATTAGGTACCCTTATACATAGAGATGGTGATTTTTGTTTAAATTCTGCATGGAATCTTGGTCTACCCCTTGTCAAAAAACTGAGGAAAAGAGTGTGCTATTTTACCCCTTGATTGTTAGTTTCAGTGTCGATAACTTCTGACGTCGGTCATCTTTGGTTTGTAATGGCGCTATTATATAGTGTGTGTGTGTGTGTGTGTGTGTGTGTGTGTGTGTGTGTGTGTGTGTGTGTGTGTGTGTGTCTGCAAACCGAGGTTTTAAATTTCCTTGGACAGCGTGTAACACTACGCTATTGCGCACGATACTTATTAAAGCCGGTACTATGGTAAGTTGACGGGCTTCACCTTATAAGAAAGGATTTTGGTGTATATGTTGACCGCGTGTACCAGAATGGAGGCAAAATCAGACTTTCACCCACTCAGTAACAACAATGATACGTCAAGCAAGTCTGAAGTGCAGCTACACGTTAGGACGGACAAGAAACAACACATCAGATGCTACCAATTTGTTAATAAGACGGTTGCCAGCCTAATTAGGCATTAATTGAGCTTCTTCCCTGTACAAGTTGAAGTACGTGCATGCAAAACAACACGTAATAACACTGCATAATATGGTAAATTTTAGAACTAGAAAATCTACTGAACTAGTAATTTCACTTTCTGTACTAATATGAACAAGCCATAAATACACAACAATACACTATAATGTTTACTACAAACTTCGTACAGTCTATTGATCTGATCAAAATCGGGCATAGGTTACCCTAGAAATAGCACTTTCGAAACACACATACAATGTCAATTTTGAAAAAGGTAAAGCACTAATAACTTTTGGTTTTATCTTGACTTTAACTTTGCTGGTCAAATCAGTTCAGTACATTTCAGAATTTACATGAATAGAAATGAAAAAGGGGGGGGGGACCCTGAAACTGTTATGATCACTGTACTGAAATTTTTGATTATCGAAATCGTTAAGCACTCAAGATTTCCAATATATGGGTTACTACTCTTTTTTTCTTATTTCTTGCTCATTTAACTACCATTATTTTTGTCTCAAATTAATTAGCCTTCATTACTAAACCAATTTCAACATTATCTTCCAACTTTGTCAGACCTATATTATTTACCTATATATTCATTAACAACAAAGTTCTTTAAACATCATTCTAACATAGATAGGTCTGCAGGTAATTATTATTAACATAAACTTTAAATCTTCATTTCGGGACACTCGGATTGCACAACATGTGGAGAGGATCCTGTCTAGGTCAGTGATGAGGACAATTAAATGATAGGACAGTTCTGGTAAAAGTTAAGTTGTTATTGAACAGTAAGGAACAAAAGTAACACTGGTCCACACGAATACAGTACTAAAAGATTCAACCTGTTCGTATCGATGCGGCGGTTGGCGGGCGGCGAGATGGCGAGGCGCACAGCACACATACAATCACAGCTATGGCTCTTGATGTATCGGCACTTTACTTCTTCATAGCGTCGCAATACTTTTCCGTTTAGTGCCTATGGAATATTGCCATGCTGTATAGTCGTCGGAAACGGCACATCCGAGGCGCAATGAAACTACGTCTTCCAGGAGAGCCTCTTCGATCCAGAACGTGTTACTTAGACCGATGCCCAACTCCGACTACTACTGCTGAGCCCGTTATGCCGTGCCGCGCCCGTGTGCATTTTCCCGCGCTCGCCTGCCATCCATCTTTTACCGCTCCTCTACAGACAGGGTATTCACCTGAGGTTTTGCATTCTACATATCCTAATACATTGCCTACGCATGGACCAGGTACACAGTTACAACTTTGACATCTTACAATAGTTTCAACGTTTCTTACATTTCAATTCTGTTACAACATTGCTTGAAATTTGACAAATATTAATATTCACATCGAAATTTGTTTACAGTTTCTTTAACATAATGGCAAGAAAAGAAAAAGAAATGAAATCAGAACTTCGATCACGCTAATTTATCGAAAATCAGAAGAAAAAAATTATTATATGTACAATAGTATAGCGTTGGTGTTGTTACAAGCGGTTACTTGCTGTAGCTCTGCCTTGAAAATTGCTGGGTGTGGTACTGTCGAAAAATCAGTGGTTGCCTCGCGGGGTTGCGGCGCAAAAATGCGCCTTGCCACGGTTAGCAAGGCTACCCGCGTCGGAGACTCGAGTCCGCCTTCGGGCATGGGTGTGTGTCTCGTCCTTAGCGTAAGTTAGTTTAGGTTAGATAAGTAACGCGTAACCCTAGGGACCGATGAACTCAGCAGTTTGGTCCCATAGGAACTTACCGCAAATCTTCAAAAAATTTCCGTCGGTGGTTGCCGTTGACGTCACCCGCCTGCATTCCCATAAGCTATTTGAACATTTTGTACTCAGGTGCAAACTCTAGTCTTTCCTATTTGTTAGTCGTATGGCGTCTACTAAGGTAATGAGTTTCTTGCATTCAAATATAAAACATTTATGTGCCAAGAGTTATAGAGCACTGGGAAGAGATAACAAATATTATGTATAAAAGATAAAAGCTCTTGAATGTTTAGTTGCAATTACAATATTTAAACATTAAATAAAATCTTGCTTTTATACAGCAATTTATTTTGCAGTGTGTGTCTGCTGCAGTGCGATATCGAGTGAGTTCAGCCATTCAATTGCTTCACCTGTTGCTGCTAGTAGATGATCCCAAGTGCCTTGGAGGCACAAGGGAACAATTAACGCCAATAATCTTTATCATGTTGCGCCCACAGCTGACATTAACGTTAATGATTAATCAAAGCTATCTCAGATGAACTTTTACAGCCGCGCGGAGTGGCCGCGTGGTTGAAGGCGCCTCGTCATACATTGCGCTGTCGCTCCCGCCGCTGATTCGAGTCGTCTCTCGGGTATGGGTGTGTGTGTTGTTTTTAGCATTAGTTAGTTTAAGTAGTGTGTAAGTCTAGCGACCGATGACCTCGGCAGTTTGGTCCCTTAGGAACTCAAACACATTTGAACACTTTTTTTGTGTTGTTACACAGTTATTGTGTTACGAACGGTTTCGTTTCTTTGGACATCTGCAGGTCGCCTGTAGTTAAATGAAGCTGGAAATTAGGCTAAAGCTACAGTACTGTAACGCATTGTTGTTGCCAGTGCGAGTCAACTGTTTTATTCGTTAAAATGCTGTAGCTTTAGCCTAATTTCCTGTTTTTTTGTTTTTTAACTTCAGTCAATCTGAAGATGTTTAAAGAAACGGATCCGTTCGTAACATAATAAATGTGTAAAAATGCAGCTGATGTGATTTTCAGTAACCATTAATTTCAAAATCTTTCTCTGGTAGCACTAATTACTCTCATATTATTACGACGGTAATTTCTCCCCATTGAGGCGGGAGCCAACAAAATATTTTCGCCTTAGGAGGAGAAAGTTGATGATAAAAATTAGGTGAAAAGATCTCAACGCAACAAAAAAACATTTTTGTTTCATTGATTACCATCGAAACCCGCATGTAATATCCGTGTCTGGTTCAAAATGGTTCAAATGGCTCTGCGCACTATGCGACTTAACTTCGGAGGTCATCAGTCGCCTAGAACTTAGAACTAATTAAACCTAACTAACCTAAGGACATCACACACATCCATGCCCGAGGCAGGATTCGAACCTGCGACCGTAGCGGTCGCTCGGCTCCAGACTGTAGCGCCTAGAACTGCACGGCCACTCCGGCCGGCTATCCGTGTCTGTCTCTCCGCAATTTTGCCATAATGCACAATGAGCGTCGACGCTTTGAACTTTTTCGATGTTCTCCGACAATAATACCTGAAAAAAAGTCTCACACCGTGCAGCAGTACTCCAGAAAGGGACGGACAGGCGCAGCTTAAGCAGCCCCTTTAGTGGATTTGTGGCATCTTATAAGTATTCTGCCAATAGAACGCAGTCTTTGGTTGACATGCCTCACAACAATTTGAGTTGTACGTAATTGCAATCCCTAGGTATTTAGTTGAATCGATAACGTTTAAAGTTATGTGATTTAGCGAGTAACAGAAACTTAACGGACTATTTTTTTTTAGTTCTCACTTGCAGGGTCTCCCACTTTTTATTGCTTTGGATCAATTGCCACATTTCTCACCGAACAGAAATGTTGTCTAAATGATTTTGCAATTACTTTTGATCCTCTGAAGACCTTACTAGACAGTGAACAACAATATCATCTGTGAACAACCTAATGGGGTTGTCCAGATTGTCGTCTGAATCGTTTACGTAGATTATGAATATTAGAGGAGCTGTAACACATTATTTGGAAGCCCCAATGGTTACTTCTGTTTCTGACAGGAATCCACGGATGAGTTGAAATGTTCCAGCAACCTGTGGGTTTGCTGCTAACTGAGCTGTGGCCGCAGAGATATAAAGAAAATTATGGAAAGCTAAGGATATCGTCACGTGAGTAAACCAGGAGCGAAATCACAATGTCACGGAGAGAAAAATGCAGGGTCCATTCTGCCTCGTGAGGATATCTGTGGAGCTTCCTGAAGACTGAACAGCAGTTCTGATTCGAAATTTGCCGTCAGTTGCCCGGAGGTCGGTGTGTTGACGGCGCTCCACTTGGTACTGACGCCACAGACAGGCGATGGAACACAATAAACATGTAGTGACAATTGAAAGCCTATGCCAGACATGAGGTCAAAAGTGGCTTTCCTGTGAACCACGACCAACTGTCTTAACCATTGGGGAACCCGTGTATGTGGGAAGATTCTGGCGATCTAGCGTTGCTACTTTAAAGGAAGTAATCACTTATGTAAAAAATGTACAAATACAACAAGCTTTAGTCTTCCTCCTTAGATCGTACTGTTCACGGTTAACCGTACCTAGAATTGGCTGAAGTTTTCATAAAGGGAGAAATACTGGATAAATCAGTTTAGAATTAAATTTTAGTTACCCATGAATAAACCAGTTTTGAACATTTGAAAGTTACAATTAGGATTGTCCAACTAGCTACTGCTGAATTGATGTTAGCCATGTGTTAACTTACTTCATAATAGTAGATAAACTGTTCGCCAAATGTAGTTTATGCGAGAGGAATTTCTCTACAGTAGTAGAGGGCTGTATTATTAATACCTGTAATTGCTTTCACAATTATCTTATATTTCAGTTCTTCATTTTATTTTATAATAGTGGTAAACGATGACGTAAAATAGCAAAGAACTCTTCAAAAATATCGCGAACTAGTGCAGTGGCTGTCGTTATCCGGAATGGTTAATATCTGCCACACACTGTGATTGCCCTGTGTCTACTAGCGCCGAACAAGGGGGGGGGGGGGGGGGAGTAGTCAGCATACTGTCCTCGCATTTTGGACAACAATGTTTCAAACCTGCTTCCAGATTTAGGTTTTTCGTGATTTCCCTAAATCGTTCTGGTAAATGCCGATATCATTCCTTTGAAAAGGCACTGCCGATTTCCTTCCCCGTGCTTGACACAACCGAGCTTGTGTTCCGTCTCTCGATAGCACGTTAAACCCAATTTTCCTTGTGTCTATTACCATTCCTAATTCATTTCTTCAAGTAAATTTTCACAAACTTTACATTTCCCTGCATGAGCAGATGATAAGTTGCGCCATCTGTTGTTCCATTTTGATGAAGTATCTCACTGTGTATTGTGTGTTTCAGCTCAGTTATTACTGTTTCAAGTAGGGCTGTGTTTGACCAGAACTCGAACTGTTCGAATAGTCTAGGTCACAGTTAGGGGATACTCGGCATATGTTCGATCTTTTGATCGGCCCGCGGCCTAGTGACATAGTTGGTACTGTTACGATTTCTCAGTACTTGTTAGCAGCAGACACAGTGGCTGCTCCAAAGACTGAGACGGCGTGGAGTTTTACAATTATTTATTGAACTTTCTTCACAATTTCTTCCTCGTCGTCGCTGCCCAGCCCTGCGTATCCCTCCGCCTGGCTGCTGCTGTGTAGATTCTCCGACAATGCGCGCCACGCGCCCCGCTGATCGCACTCGGAGGCTCATGCCTCCAGTGCTCCGCTGAAGTCAGGATGCCCTCTGGTTGAGATGAGGTCGTCGCCGTGAGGTCAGCTGCCGACGTCTGCTGCACCGGCGGCTGGGAAGCCGTCAGTCGCGATGTCCGCGAGGTCCCGTCATGGACGGACCACGCGCCGTGGGGCCGGCTTGCCGTGAAGTCCGAGCGTCAGTCCCCGGCAGGCGCCAGTGACCAAGACGGCGCTGCGGCCGGCCCTGCAGGAAGTTCTCGCTCTAGTTAGTCAGCCATGGTGCCGACCGGACTCGGGCCGACCTCCAGAGCTGAAGTTGACATCTGGCGGCGAACGGATGACTCCTGCGAGCTGGAACAGACTTCCGGAATTGTCACCTACGAAGATTGAACATTCGGACACGGACCACGTCCGTCCTCAGATCCGAACTGCTTCCTAATGGCTTCTGTTTGTTGCTGCCTGCACTCCACTATTTATATCCGGCAGGAGGACGTTTTTTACCCTCGGTGGTAGCTTTTTGTCATTACTCCCACAGTATATTGCAGCGTAACTTAACGTGCTGGCCTCACTTCCCTTACTCAGCACTCTGCAGGCTTCGCTCGGCGCTCGGTCTGTGTGCGTCCTTGCGTCAGCTCGTTGGTAGACTGCTGCTGTCAGCAAGGCTATCTGTGCCGTGCTTACTTCGCAACGCCTCGGTCTCCAGCTGCCTCTGTTTTGCCATTCTCCACTGCATGAAGCAACGCTTACTACATGTGGCTGCAGCAGTACCGTATTCACGCGTGCCTTAGCGTTTGTATGCACTGTGGATTTTCATAATAAGAATAGCTGTAAAAAACGGAGAAAAATATCTTCGAGGGTATTCATCATATGCAACAACGACAAGTGTTCAATAAATAAGAGTTTAAAATCAGTTTCTATCAAATTCTCGAGCTTTCTTTTGTCCCACTATATAGCGACATCTGATGGTACTGTCTTCAAGACGGTTATTGCAGCTGTAATTTATTCTCGCTATATAGGAATTACAGAGAGTTTACCAACATATACTTCGTTTATTAAGCATTAATTTTTTATTACTTTTCTTCATTGTTTAAGCTGAATGTATAAATTTGAAGTAAATCGGCTAAGAATATTTAGAGATTTTTGGTAACAACCTTTCCCCTTTACATATTATATAAATATGTTTAAGGTCAGATTACTAAATATTATGTATACAGTAATCTTTCTCTTGTCTTGAAGCTAAAGTGTGCAAAATTTCATCAAGATTGGATTAAAACTGTAGATTTGTAGCCGGCCGGAGTGGCCGAGCGGTTAAAGGCGCTACAGTCTGGAACCGCACGACCGCTACGGTCGCAGGTTCGAATCCTGCCTCGGGCATGGATGTGTGTGATGTCCTTAGGTTAGTTAGGTTTAAGTAGTTCTAAGTTCTAGGGGACTTATGACCACAGCAGTTGAGTCCCATAGTGCTCAGAGCCATTTGAACCATTTTTTTGTAGATTTGTATGAATTACAAAGAAACACACGAATGTTCTTCTTTATATGTATAGAGGACGATATCTGTTGTACTCTTTCGAAACTAACTTTCAATCACAGCGCTCAAAACTAAATTTTCGATTAGGCTATGATACACGCGCCGTACAACACTGATAAATTTGACAAATCACTAAAATTACAGCATGGTTGAGCATACATTGTCGGCAACTGTTCATAAGTGCAGTTACAACTATGCACTACGTCTTAAGATATGCTGCACTCTAAAGGACATTAGCTAGTGAAATATTGAACCCTACTTGACAATTAATGTACCCATTGGCCAACACCGGTTCCCGTCAGATCACCGAAGTTAAGTGCTGTCGGGCTTGGCTAATACTTGTATGGGTAGACGTTCGGGTCTGCCAAGCGTTGTTGGCAAGCGGTGTGCACTCAGCTCTTGTGAGGCCAACTGAATAGCTACTTGGTTGGGAAGTAGCGGCTGCAGTTACGAAAACCGACAATGGCCGGGAGAGCTGTGTGCTGACCACATGCCTCTCCATATCGGTGTCCAGTGACGCCTATCGGCCAAGGATGACACGGCGGTCTGTCGGAGACATGGGGCGTTCAAGGCTCGTTCGGATGAAATGTGTGTGAGTGACAATTAATCTGCCAGGAAGTTTCACATTCGACAGTTATTCGTGACCGTGGAAAATAACTGATATATATGGTAATATGGACCGATGTAAGTCATATCGCAAAACTTGGAGTGGAGTACAGTTCCAAGCAAAACGTTAACCACAAGTTATTGCAGATGGCTGTACATTGTCGACCAACATCACCATCGACGACGGAAGTTGAGGCGAATAAGATTACTTGTCTTGTTTATTGTTTTGCCGAGATATCAGATCGAGTACATGTGCTTCACAGATGCTCTGTGGGAAGTATGGTGGCCTGTGGTAACAAAACTGGACTTTGTGAGATTTCCCTCTCGACTTACTCAATACCTGTGCGTTTAAATAGAAGCCACGTGAAATTTGTGGGCTGTGTTACTATTTTTACTGATTTCTCGCATTCATTCTTGAGCGACAGTGTCTCTATGACTCTTGAGAAAAAACGGTTTCCACATTATGGGGCTAGAACCTGAAGTTGTACGGAGGAACGTGATACTCAACATCAATTAACGCCCGGGGTGTTGGTTATTCAATTAGCCAAACAGAATTCAAGTGAGATGTCAGTGAGTCTGGAGAATGGAGTTCACCGGCCTGTTCGTGAACGTATCGTGTCGTCTAGCTCTGGCGAGACTAACAGAAGCTGTGCCACTATGGCAGACAGCTCAAAGGGAACCAATGTGCTGCTGGTATTCTAGCCTACTATGTATGTAACAGAATATTCTCTGCTGTGAGAAATTTAGCTCACGGGTGTCTGATCCATGCTGCAGCATTCCAATTCCTTCCTTTATCATTGGTCTGTTTTATTGGTGACTGTACGCCTGTAGTACGCATTCAGTTACCACTCATTCATTCAATCATGGTTTTCTGTAAATCCCAACAAGTAAGAGAACCTTTAGAGATTTAGGACGAGACAAGGCAGTCATTAACAAAAGGCAAGCAAATTTAAACAGTCTTCTCATCCTCCCCCTCTCTCACTATGCGTCTCCTACCTCGCTCTCTCTGCTCAGCCACGCCCATCTGTATGTGCAGCTTCTGCAAGGGAAGCTGGTACTAACCACACAACGCACCTAACACGCCTCCTCCCCTCCTTATCCATCTCCTTCTCCCCTTTCTCTTCCATCCCCTCCCTCTCTCTCTCACTATCCATCTCTTCCCCCTCTTTCTCTCTTCTCCGTCGTGCTCACCTGCAGATCCAGCCCTGCAAGGCATGCCATTACTACACACACAACATGTCTGTTAATCATGACAGAGGAAAAGACCGAAATGACAGTGACAATAACTTGCAGAAAAGTGTGTGGAAGACGTAGTTATTGTGACAAGAGGTGGACCACTAGCTGTCTTCAAGTCTGAAATGAATTTAATTTCTCTGATATTTTGATGAAGATCGTCGTACGGAGAGGAGTTTACTTTCTTAAGAATGAATATTTTTGTTGTGCTGTTCGGATAGTAGTTAAAGATAAATAAGAGGGAATACCACGATTCAGAAGAAAGCAAACACAGGCTATGATAATCTCTATGCTTTTCACAACATCGCCATGGGAAGTGTTCTTAGGAGGGAGTGATATGATCTAAACTGTGAATCTCAGAACTGGGTAGCACACAAGTTTTCATCGCCAGTTCCACCGTCGTAAGCTCTCGTACAAGTTAGTCATACGTTCCATGGATCACTTTGGACTACATGATGCGGAACGAATCATTTCACATTCATATAGCAGATTAATTTCTACATATGGCATATGGTTACACTCTGAACTTTCAAAAGCTGTTTTTCCAGTCCTACACCACATTTTACAGATTATCGTAATATAAATTCTTGTACTCATTCAAAAGAGTTGTCAAGAAGAAACTTTATCAATTTGTTTTCAGATTTTTTTTCCTGTCTGCCAGACATTTTATATCACCGGCTAAGTGACCAAAAATTTTTGTTGTAGCATTGTGCACAGATTTTTGTGTTAAATGCAACCTTAATGTGGAGTAATGAACGTCATTTTTCCTTCTGCTATTGTAATTAAGTACATCATTGTTCCTTTTGAAGTTTAGTGGATTATTTATAACAAACGTCATGGGGGAATAAATATTCTGTGCAGCAGTAGTCAGACTTCCCAACTGCTTAAACGGGTGTCTGCAATATGATCGTGGGTGAGCACCACATATTACTCTCACAGCACGTTTTTCCGCAATGAAAACTTTGAGTTACCCCTGAACATTATTCCATATAACATCACTGAATGAAAACATGTTTTGTTGTAGCATTGCGCACAGATTTTTGTGTTAAATGCAACCTTAATGTGGAGTAATGAACGTCATTTTTCCTTCTGCTATTGTAATTAAGTACATCATTGTTCCTTTTGAAGTTTAGTGGATTATTTATAACAAACGTCATGGGGGAATAAATATTATGTGCAGCAGTAGTCAGACTTCCCAACTGCTTAAACGGGTGTCTGCAATATGATCGTGGGTGAGCACCACATATTACTCTCACAGCACGTTTTTCCGCAATGAAAACTTTGAGTTACCCCTGAACATTATTCCATATAACATCACTGAATGAAAACATGTAAAATATGTCAACGAACCGATTTATCCCTCCTGAAGATTTGCAATGGTTATAAGTGAAAATGTGGCTGAAGTTCGATAATATACTTTTTCCAGTTTAAATTCTCGAGAATTTGGACACCTGAGAAATTAGATGTTTCGACCCTATTTATTATTTCCTAACCATGTGTCACACTTACCTGTGGTGACGTACCAATAGATGTGCAGAACTAAATATCTTCTGTCTTCTTAAAACTGAAGGTAAGACAATTCGCAGAAAACCAGTCAGTGATACTTTTTAGAAATCTGTTTACAATTTCTTCTATTTCTTTATGTGAGCTTGGATTGATTACAATAACAGTGTCATCTTCAAGAAGAACTAATTCTGCTTGTTCTATACTAAACGGAAGATCGTTTACGTATGTGAGGAGCAATAGTGGATCTAAGACTGAGCCTTAGGGAATCCCATATGTGATTCCCCACCCCCAGTCAGAATTCTGTTCGCGGACTATACTGCTTGAATGATTAAGTACTACTTTCTGCATTCTTTTGGTTCGATATGGCAGTATGCATTGTTTGGCTATGCCATCAGTCCCATGAAACTCCAATTTATCTAGGAAAATACTGTGATTCACACGGTCAAATCCCTTAGGGCGCAGAAAATACCAACTTTGTTATTTAATGCTTGTAAAATTTGGTGAGTGAAAATGTAAATGGCATTCTCAGTAGAACAACCCTTCTAAAACCCAAACAGTGGTTTGCTGAGAATATTATTGTCAGTAAGGTTAGATACTAGTCTAGAATACATCACCTTCTCAAAAGTTTTGTAAAATAAAGTCAACAGCGAAAAGATCTTGGTGAGTAGGATCACCATAAACTGGTGTGGAGAGTACTAGCGTCGACAAGAGTTTCTTTCTAAGCTCGAGAAGAAACAATATATTTATTTACTTACTTATTTATTCTCTGAATAAGTCTGCTCTGAGCAGCTATGTTTCCTTGCATTTTAGGTTGTTGTTTCAAACCTATATTGTGGTAAGGCAAGTTGAGTCAACATTTACATTCTGGCCGGGTCTGTAGAGATTTGTTGCTCTTACACTTTGACATAGTGTATATGTATGCCCTATAGACGTGACTGTGGGCAGCTATCCGCCATGACTGGGCGAGCTGAAGTGTTTGGCCCCGCCGGGTCACGAGCGGAGCAGAGCAGCGGCTGGGAGCCGCCCGAGATGGGATCGGCCGCCCCCGGTGCGGCTGCTGGCAGCCAAGTGCTGCGCCGCCACCCGAGCGTGAACGCCGCCCGCGCCTCCGCCTCCGCCATCACTTCTGGCCGCACCTCTCTGGCTGTAGCATACCCAACTGGTCTAAAGACGACGGCACGCCGTGGCTGCTCGTCTGCTACTACCTAACTTTACTGTGTTTCGTTCTACTTCCTTTTTTTGATCTTCCCACTATTTCCTACTTCACTCTCTCTCTCTCACTCTCTTTTCATCCTTTTCTTCACTTCTTCTACCTCTCTCTCTCTCTCTCTATCGCTTACCGCTCAGTCTCTCTCCCTACTATTCCTGTATCTACCGCTTCTCCAATGCTACTCTCTTCTTCTCCTTTATTTCCCCCTTGCTATCTCTTCGCAAATTTTCTTCAATGTTCCTCTGTCTCTGTATCGCTGACTTACCCTTCTGGTTAATTCCTCCTCCCCCAACCATACCTATTACTCACACTCAATCTTGTTCTCATTTGCAATCCCACACATTTTAATGACTTTTTCACACTTTCTCACTCTGAACCACATTCATTTCTCCCTGTCACATTTCTTCTACAACTCTAACACACTACCAGCCTCAACTATCTTCCTACTTCTTCCTGTCTCTCCATGGCACACCATGCACTACACGACACACACACACACACACACACACACACACACACACAGACACACACACACACACACACACACACACAGAGAGAGAGAGAGAGAGAGAGAGAGAGAGAGAGAGAGAGAGAGAGAAACATGAAGTGTGGAAAGAGAAGACAGTGAGAGTGGGAGGTGATAAAAGGGCTTAAGGGGAGTGAAGAATAATTAAAGAGCAACTCAGAAAGTTTTATCAAGAACCTTACAAAAGTTCAATGTGAGCACCATTTGACATGCGGCACACATCAAGTTTATAGCCGAGTTCTTCCCAAACGTTGATAAGTGTGTCTTCAGTGGTTGTATCAACAGCTGCTTGAATCCGGTTTTTTAATTCAGTGAGGTCTGCTGGTAGCGGAGGTACATAAACACGATTCCTGATGAAGCCCCAAAGGGAAAAATCGCATGGCGTTAGGTCGGGTGAACGTGGAGGCCATGTAAAGCAAGCCCTGTCATTGGGCCCCTTGCGGCATATCCAGCGTTTGGGTACAGTGAAGTTCAACCAATTGCGCACTGGTGCCAAACACAACTGTTTGAGTTACTCTTTCATTTGACATATCATTTATAACTGTAAGTTTAATGTAATAAATATTATAAAACGTTAAAACCCCGATGTTCAACGCTGTTATACATTAATATATAACAGCGTATCCAGAAAGAATGATTCTCAGTCGCTGTTAACATGAGGACGAAAAAGTAGTTGGCTGGAAAGGATTACTGGAACAGACGCAGAAATCTTTAACCTATCAATCGAAAATACAAATTGCTGTACTGTATTGGTTATACTGTACCTAATTATGAATTGGATGTATCTCAGTTGAGAGATCCCGATACGCATTTTTTGCTTATTTCAGTGTGTAGTATGTTATATAAATAGATTTGGAAAAGGATTTTGTGACCAATGAAAGATAGTATCTCAGGTTACGTAATAATCGCACAAACAATAATTCCATGCCTTATTAGCTGACGTAAATGCTCCTGATAGCTGAAGTTAAGGCTCGGTCCACTGATCCTGTCGGCCCATTCAGTGCCGACCGTCTGCCGACTGGCAGAAGGTCATTTGGATGCAGTGTGGAGAGACATGGGGTCAGCATACAATTCTCCCAGATCTTGCGTAGGTACTCCTCAGTCAAGTAGTCCCCAGTTAGTATCACGAGACTGTGTGCAACCCCCAGTCCTCCCATCAAGAAAAAATCCATGAATGCACCAGAAATCGAACCCAGGACCTTTTTGTAGCAGTCAGACACTGGTCACTGAGCTACAGTATCAGATTAAATTCACTTCATGATGGAGGTATGAGCTTCTGGAGCATCCAATAGATAGTAATATACTGCATAATAAATTTTCAATCGGTATTCACAACTGCCACATTCAAACCTAACCTAAAATCATTTGAACCAATGTGTAACATCAACATGCATATTTTGTTACTGTGAAGATGAAAACAGGACAAAAAAGTATTCTGTTGTGAAACAGCCCTACAGAATGGGTACCCAAACTCATTTTAGCGTGGTCCTTCAAGGAAACGTGTTGTGTGCTGAACTGTATTTGTATATGGAGTCTTGTAGAACAGTGCGCCACCATACACCCTGCTTCCCTGCAGTTTCGAGATTCGGAACACCTATAGGAATGGCTGGTACGTTCTGTAATAGTAAATCAAGTGTTCTCCAAAGTGCACTACTGTGTATTCTCTATTACGTAATTATTATTTGAATGCGTGTGTCTGCTCTTTCCGACATGTCTGAAAGGACACTACCCATTCATATATCTGATTCGCCTCAGTGGCCAATGGACCCACCACATTCAGTACAAATGCACAATTACGTCTGACTTCCTATGGGGGGAGGGAGTATGGGTCTATCGAGAGGCGTACCGAGAAAGTCCGCGCATTTGCGATCCTTTTGTTCGGGTGACGCAGCGGTTAACGCAACTACCTTGTAAGTGGGAGATCCCAGATCAGCTCCCAGACGGGCACATATTTTCACTTGTTTCCGCCGATGATGCAGAAAGTCCTAATGCCCTGATGCAGCTGATATCAGTATCCCCTTCCCATTTCTTTCATTTCTCCCACCTCCTTCGTTTTGCACAATAGGGCATTTCTGGCAAGGGGCAGCCATTAATTGAGCATCGGTGTTCCGACAGCTGCGGAAAATGCTTGCTCCATCAATACACATTCTGACTGCTCATGACGATGCGACCAAATACATTTGGATTTGTTCCGTTGTTATGTTCTGTACCCTAGGAGTCGTTATCACTTGTTAATTATCACAGTTACAAGAGAATGAATACAACCGCCATGTTCAGCCGCTTCAATGGTGACCATGTGAACGATGGGGAAGTGCGAAGTGTACCCACACGAGACAGTGAAGGTGGAAAAGAGTTATTCAAGTTCATGTTCGACTGTAATACCAATACAATAAGGCAGTCATAAACGCTATTAGAGTAGGTAAGGTGTTTGAGCTGGCACAACTCAAGTTGGAATCTGCCGTCACTGTGGGAGACTTCAGTGGGCAATGCCTCTGACCCGCGATGTACAACAAAGCGCTGGGCAGCCGGACAGTTCTCACAGCCACGGGCGACAGAAGGCAGCGGTGGTGACATAGAAAGAAACAGTCTGCATAGAAAGAAACAGTCAACATTGAAAGTCTGTCATATTCATGAGCACACGTTGCTACATCGCCTCCAATCACCAGGCAGAAGTTACACATTCAGCAGAACATCCACTTAGAAAGAGGCACACAGATATATTCGTTATCTCTTGTTAGTGGAGCAGCAAGCTCTACCTAAGATGCAATAACATCTATAAGAGACTTGACAGTGCAACTAATAGCCTGCTAAAAACTGTTAAGCAGACCCAGCTCAACGGAGACTGCTGACCACTAGCAAAGAAGCAGGCCACATTCGGTTCTAATAAACAGAGTCTCATGTCATTGTCTCCCACCCATTTCCACAAACACCACAGTTTTCCAGCTCTGAATTCAGTTGGTGAATGGGTCCAATAGCGTTTGTACTGAAGTAAACGATTCAATGATTATTATGATGTACCAAAACCGAACACTTCTCTTGAACATGCTGCTTGCTGACAGCATCCAAGTTACCATAACTGGCACTTGTGGGACTTAGTATTGGCCACCGCCTAGCGCACCGCAGGTGGGGAGACTAAGGGTCTTCCAACACCTCATCTTGTGGTGCTTGTTGCACTAACGTCATCGCCAGTGCTGTGTGAGAAGGCCATCCAGGGCTTCTGTTCATGATCATCACTGCAGGCATTTCCGAATGCCAGAACCTATCTGTCTGGTGCAGTCAGCATCAGCTAACTATACGTATACACTGTTATTTCGTCGACATCTATCTACGTCTACATCTGTACTCTGCAAACCACCGTATCTACATCTATCTACTGAAAGTTAACCCTTTGGGTTTGTTTAAATCATTGAGAATGTAGGCACAAATTTTAGAGTCCTAACAACATTTATCTTAAAATAAAAAGTTTTCATTGAATACCATAAACAAAGTACTATGGCCCCAAAAATGTGGATAATACAATCTGAATTCATCTGATGCTGAGCAGACT
The DNA here is from genome assembly GCF_021461385.2 of Schistocerca piceifrons. Taxonomy (NCBI): domain Eukaryota; kingdom Metazoa; phylum Arthropoda; class Insecta; order Orthoptera; family Acrididae; genus Schistocerca; species Schistocerca piceifrons. Next base: position 534,376,352 of record NC_060144.1, on the reverse strand, counting down.
TTGATTTTTCAAATCAACTGTAGTTTCACTAGACAGGTACATGAGAGAGCAAGTCGCGATTGAGATCTGTACGCCCTGACGATGCCAAGTAGCAGTATGTTACCGTTTGGCGATAATTTGCAGCTGTCGAGGCGTGTGCGGTGGATGGGAGACGTGGAGACGGCACCTGTGAATCGATCGCGGCCACGAAAGAAATGCAAAAATCTCACGGTCTAGTGATCAGGCAGACGGACCGCAATTTACTCTCTATCAGAGCCCTGAAATCATGGTAGACTTCAGTGTGTGACACACACGTTCGCTGGTCCTACCAAGGACCAATTTGGTTCACTTATATGAAAGAGCACACAACGATACCAAACATCAGGACTGATAACCCAAAAATGAATAAGTGTGCCCTCAGCAAACAGTAGTCCGAGACATTTTGTCACACTGTTGGCACAGTAAGAAATTCACCACAGGCTCCCCAGTCTAAACTATTCACAAGTGAAGTCAGTCTCAGGACAGGTCCCAAGTACTGACCACACTTGCCAGAGCTTTGACCTGAAGTCCCTTCTTATCAGACCAAAGTCCAGCACCTCAGAGCTTCGCACCTCTCCAGAAAAAAAAAAAAAATCCGTTTTCCCACAAAGTGCATGAACGACACTGCCTTTACGCCGTCTTGAGTCAATAACAGGGCTCTAGAAGCGCTAAATCTCCCCTCCCACATGACAGCACAAACTCATGTGAAACCAGGGCGAGAACTAAGAAACTTGCATCTCTGTAAAAAAAAAAAAAAAAAAAAATCGCCAATTATGGGCTTTTTTAGTATTCGCAGAGGCGGAAGATGATTTTCTCGAAATAGTGTCGCTTTCCACGCCAACAAGCGAACAGATACAATCTTACAGATCTTTATCTAAATCGCCTGTGCTTTGAAGCTTTTTGGTCCTAGCTATGAGGTATAATAAATATACAACCGAGGTAGCTGATGGGAATGGTTCACAGGCATATTTGCAGTATCGGCGAACACGAAAATGTGTGAATTTTTATTACACATGGCTCTGCACACAGTGCCCAGTTTATGACTCCACTGTGTAGGCTCATTACTTCAATTTGTCCCCCTCATCCGAGCCTTCTGCTCGCGCCACTGCAGCTAGATTGGCATTGTTCTGCTGAAGTCATGTCTTGAGCGACTGCCCTGTCTGCCCTGTATGGCTGTGGGCCTGTCTGGTAAGATTTACTGAGGGATGGGCTCGCTGCCAATTACTTTCAACTCCAAACATGCCGTTTCTATGAGCTTAGAGCCATAAAAGTATCTCATGCTTTTAGTGCTCTTCCAGGCTCCATCAACGTCTGCTCAGGCTGTTAACTTTCTAGAGTCACGGTCAAGGTATATCAGGTTGTAATAAAATCGGTAATAATTTTCCATATGCAAAAAATAAGTGAGAGAGAAACTTGTCCTCTCTCACTACATCAAGCCACTGTGAGGTGCACTGCACAGTGTACGTCCCATTGAACTAGTTACTATGGTTTCTTCCTGTTCCATTCACATAAAGATCGTAAGAAGAATAATTGTTTGAATGAATCTGTGTGTGCAGTTATTATTCTAATCTTAACTTCACAATTCCTGTGTGAGCGATGTGTAGGGGGCTGTAGTATATTTCCAGAGTAATAATTGAAAGCCAGTTTTTGAAACTTTGTTAACAGTTTTCTTAGGATAGTTTACGCCTATCTTCAAGAGTCTCCCAGTTCAGTTCCTTCTGTATCTCTGTGACACTTTCCCATGGATTAAACAAACCTGTGACCAATCGTGCTACCCTTCTCTGTATACGTTCAACAGCCCCTCTTAGTCCTATCCAGTATGGATTCCACACACTTGAGCAATATTCTGGAACCGGTCGCACGAGTGATTTGTAAGCAATCTTCTTCGTAGATTGATTGCACTTACCCAGTATTCTAACAATAAACCGAAGTTTACCACCTGCTTTACCCACAACTGCATTGGTTTTGCCGTTGTAAGGACACCATAACGAGAAGGGTTCCAGTTTTTTTGGGAGATGGACATTCGTTGGGAATTGTCATGTCGACATCTCACGTTTTTAGATCGGTGAGCGTCTGCATTTCTGTAGTAGCTAGAAGCTGCTAGAGACACATACAACAGTCTTGCAAAGTGTAGAGCCAGATTAATTAGAATTTCGTGGTGTTCAGCGAAGAATCTGGTTTCTGTTTGTGGCAGTCATATTGTTGCTAGCGTGTCCGTAGAATATGTGATGAAAGGTCATAGGAAGCGGCTATTCTCGAGACCCATACCGCTCCTCCTCGCTTTGAGGGTCTGCTGGAGATGACAACACGATTTATTTGGTAACCGTCGAAGTGACGGTGAATGTTCGCCAGAATGCTGTAAGAATACTGAACCCTGTTGTCAGTACCTCCACGACCAAGATGCCAAAGGACAAGAAATTCCTGAAAATGACTTTCGTAAACTGTCTGCTTCCATTTCACAACGAATGCAAGAGTGTATTCGTTCCTGTGAGTGCCGTGCCACATACTGGTGATGACTGTGGACCTGAGGTCCGAATGGAATGAAAGTTTAATCATTTAATACCCCTTATAGGATCAGCAGAAACAAAGCACCTGATATACGTTTTGATAAATGATATTTATAAAACTTGTATTATCCTGAAGACTTTAAGAAAAGTCTCATGATAATGCTACCAAAGAAGAACAAAAGTAGCTGCGTGTGAAGATTACGGGACTCTCGATGTTCTAGCTCACATTACGAATCTACACTTCTGGAAATGGAAAAAAGAACACATTGACACCGGTGTGTCAGACCCACCATACTTGCTCCGGACACTGCGAGAGGGCTGTACAAGCAATGATCACACGCACGGCACAGCGGACACACCAGGAACCGCGGTGTTGGCCGTCGAATGGCGCTAGCTGCGCAGCATTTGTGCACCGCCGCCGTCAGTGTCAGCCAGTTTGCCGTGGCATACGGAGCTCCATCGCAATCTTTAACACTGGTAGCATGCCGCGACAGCGTGGACGTGAACCGTATGTGCAGTTGACGGACTTTGAGCGAGGGCGTATAGTGGGCATGTGGGAGGCCGGGTGGACG